>NW_012267403.1:3461555-3463413 GCF_000151885.1 Dipodomys ordii
TCCTGGCGATCCGCTGTTCTGCGAACCGGTACCTGGTATCTGCAACCGGTACCTGGTATCTGTGAGCGGCCCCCTGTGTCTCTGGGGCTCCGGCAACCCCCGCCCCGCCAGCTGGCCGGCAGCTTGGTGCACTGCCGCATGGCCAGTAAAGGTTGGGGGAGGGGTCTTCGCTCTTCTCTGTTCTGAAATTCTTCTTCTCCTCTCTTTCTTTTTTTTTTTTTTATTATTTTTCACCTCTAGTTTTTCTCTGAGTGTTCGTCTTTTTGTTGTTGTCGGTCTCTTGGGGAGATTAAGCGTTGGAACTCAAACTCTCTTTTTGGTTGGAGAGAGCTGTGGCGTTTCCCTACTGCCCCGTCGCCATCTTGGTCCCCCCTCCATATGTTCACTTTTAATAATCCAAAAATTAAGAGTAAATTTTTAAAGTAGATAGAGAAGAATTGGGTTTCATTCCTGGTTCTGAAGATGTAAAATCATTTAGCATCTTTAGGATCTCAGTTTACTTTTTCTGTAAAATAGCAATAAAAATAACTTGTTCTTTATTTCATCTAGATGAGTACTATAATAAATGGATAGTAAGTGCTTTGTCCAATGTAAAATGCTTTAGAATTGTACTATTGTTGTTACATTTATTGTGCTTTGTCTCATTGCAAAAAGGATTTGAGATGAGATATTACTTGTATATTGATACTTACCCTAATAGTACATTTACCCACATTCTTCTTTAATCTCCAAACAGAAATAGTTACTCATACTGTGCAAGTGGCTATTTGTAAGGGTGACTCATATTAAATAGGGCAGAAACTCTGTCTTCCTTATGGACAAGTTGGCACAATTTGTGGTGAGTGTATGTGAGTCATCTAAAGAAAATAAGAATGAAGTAAAAATTTGTCTGTTTAAAAACTACTCAGTACCTATAATTCAATTTATTCCACATCAGTTTCAGTTCATCCAAAAATGGCTTCTACTGATGAGTTCTCAATCTCAGTTAATGGGATAATAAAACTCTTAATATGCCAGCTTAGAACTAGAAATACTTGTATCTTCATTTCACTTTTCTCCAACTTTCCCTATCCAAACATCCTTAAAGTCTCACCATCTGCCTCAAGCCATCCTCACTTTTATTAAACACTGTTATCTCCTGTTCTCAACTCTGATCTAGACTTTTTTAATATAATTTTCATTCTTATCATGCAGAAATCTGCCTTTGACCATGTAAGTCTTTTTTTCTGCTTAGAATCCTTCAATATCCTTGATATGTGTTCTATAATTTAGACCTAAATTCCTTTTGTTATTTAATCCCGATCACCTCTACTTTTAAAGACTTTTTCCTCATATCTAAGGTCCTAGTTAACATTCAATCCCTTTGTAATACTTTCTTAAGTCCCTGTTGGTATTAATCATCATTTGGGACCATAGTCCATGAGCTAAAAATCAAGTTTGTGCAAGCAGATGTCCTCCATTGGGTTGTAAACTCCTGAAGGGCACTATGACAGACATAATAATGGCCTTCCCCAAATCCTATGACTGAATTTCATGAACCTGAACCTGGGAGTACCTTACCTTTACATGATGTTTTTTTATTTTTTTATTTTATTTTTTATTGTAAAGATACTATACAGAGGGTTACGGTTACATGAGTGAGGTAATGAGTACACTTCCTCTTGAACATTGTTATCCCCTCCATTGTTTTCCCCCTACCATCCCTTCCCTCCCTACCTTCCCTGAGGTTCTTTTTTTTTTGTAAATAAGTGATTACATAATTTCCCAAATTTCACAGCATTGTGGAATAATGATGCTCATTTAAAGTCACAAGTTCATTCTAACTTTCCTGGAGCAAATTGTCTATCACAGTCTATAA
>NW_012267403.1:3464448-3464734 GCF_000151885.1 Dipodomys ordii
TGTTCCATTGGTCTTCGGGTCTGTTTTTGTGCCAGTACCATGCTGTCTTTGTTATTATAGCTCTGTAGTAGAGTTTGAAGTTCGGCATGGATAACTCTCCCATATTGTCTTTATCCCCTAGAATTGTTTTGGCTATTCTAGGTATTTTGTTGTTCCATATGAATTTTTGGACTGTTTTCTGTATTTCAGAGATGTACATCATTGGGATTTTAATAAGAATTGCATTGAATTTGTATATTAGTTTTGGAAGTATTACCATCTTTACTATATTAACTCGGCCTATCCA
>NW_012267403.1:3465269-3485661 GCF_000151885.1 Dipodomys ordii
AGAATTGGTTGTAGCTTTTCCCCATTAAGTATAATATTGGCTATTGGTCTGTCATAAATGGCTTTTATTGTTTTTAGAAATGTTCCTTCTATGCCTATTTTGTCCAGAGCTTTTAGCATGAATGAATGTTGATTTTCATCAAAGGCCTTTTCTGCATCTGTGGCAATAATCATGTGATTCTTGACCTTGGCTCTGTTGATGTGTTGGATTACATTTATTGACTCATGTATGTTAAACCATCCCTGAATCTCTGGGATGAAGCCTACCTGGTCATAGTGTATAATTTTTTATGTTTTTCTGGATTCTGTTAGCTAGAATCTTGTTAAGGATCTTTGTATCTGTGTTCATCAAGGAAATTCGCCTGTCATTCTCCTTTTGGTGGGGTCTTTGCCTGGTTTGGGGATGAGTGTGATATTGGCTTCATAGAATGAGTTTGGGATACCTCCCTCCTTCTCTGTTTCTCTGAAGAGCTTGAGGAGTATGGGTATTAGTCCTTCTTTAAGGGTCTTATAGAATTCTGCTGTGAATCCATCTGGACCTGGGTTTTTTTTTGTTGGAAGATTTTGATAGCTTCCTGTATCTCATTATAGGATATTGGCTTATTTAATTAGTTTACTTCTTCTTTGCTTAGTTTGGGTAACTTGTATTTCTCTAAAAATGCATCCATTTCTGCCAGATTTTCTTCCTTTAGAGAGTATAACCTTTGAAAGTAGTCTGTTAGAATTGTTTGGATATCTTGGGTAAGTGTTGTGATTTTTCCCGTGGCATCCCTAATCCTGTTAATATGGGTTTCCTCTCTTCTTTTTTAAATTAATCTTGCCAACGGGCCATCAATTTTGTTTATTTTTTCAAAGAACCAGCTTTTTGTTTGGTTTATTTTGGTTATAATTTTCTGATTTTCTAATTGGTTAATCTCTGCTCTTAATTTGATTATCTGGCTTTGTCTAGTAACCTTAGGTTCCATTTTTTCTTTTTTTTCTAGCTGTTTTAATTGCAACATGAGATTGTTTACTTGGTCTGTGTCCGTTCTCTTGATGTAGGCACTGAGGGCAATATATTTGCCCCTCAGGACTGCTTTTGCTGTGTCCCACAAGTTTCTTTGTGAGTTTTTTCCATTTTCATTGAGTTGTAGGAAATGTTTTATTTCTTCTCTGATCTCTTCCGTTACCCAGGCATTGCTAAAGAGTGTGCTGTTCAATTTCCATGTATTAGAGAAATTTCTGCTGTATGCTTTGTTATTGAGAGCTAGCTTGATTCCACTGTGGTCAGATAGGATACAGGGGATTATGTCGATCCCTTTGTATTTGCTTAAGTTCCTTGCATGAACTATGATATGGTCTATTTTGGAGAAAGTTCCATGAGCTGCTGAGAAGAATGTGTACTGTGTTGTTTTAGGGTGAAATACTCGGTAGATGTCAGTTAATTCCGCTTGAAGTATGGCCTCACTTAATTCGGTAGCTTCTTTGCCAATCCTCTGGTTGGTAGACCTGTCCTTTGGTGAGAGTGGGTGTTAAAGTCTCCTAGTATTATCGTATTGGGATCTATTTTATTCTGTAAGTGTGAGAGCATTTGTTTAACATATCTGGGTGCACCAATATTTGGGGCATATAGGTTGATGATGGTAATATCCTCCTCTTGGATTGTTCCCTTTATTAATATGTAGTGTCCATCCTTGTCTTTCTGGACTGATTTTAATGAAAAGTTTATTTTGTCATATATCAGGATAGCTACACCTGCTTTCTTACTGGGGTCATTTGATTGGTAGATCCTTTTCCAACCCTTCACTCTGAGTTTGTTTGTATGTTTGGCTGAGAGGTGGGTCTCCTGAAGGCAACAGATGGATGGGTCTTGTTTTCTGATCCAGTCCTCAGTTTGTTTTCTTTTAATTGGTGAATTCAGCCCATTTATATTAAGAGAAAGTATAGAGAGATGCATTGTTGTCCCTGTCATTCCGTTTGCCTAAGTTTTTCTTCTTTCCTTTCCTCCTGTGCTTGCTCAGTTAGACTTTGAGTAATGCCTGTCTGGGGCAGGTCTCAGTTCCTGGTTGCTTTCTTCAGGTTGTGTCCCTCCTCTTAGAATTCTTTGTAATGCTGGCTTAATATTTATGTATTCATTTTGTTTTTCTTTGCTATTAAAAGTTTTCAGTTCTCCATTGAATGTGAATGCTAGCTTTGCCGGGTATCAGTCTGGGTTGGCAGTTATTGGCTTTCAGGGCTTCTATGGTGCTTTCTCAGGCCTTTCTTATGTTCATTGTTTGTGTGGAGAGATCTGCAGTGATTCTAATTTTTTCCCATTGTAGTATAGCTCCTTCTTCATTTTTGCTGCATGCAGAATTGTTTCCTTATTATTCAGATCTATCATTTTTACTATAATGTGTCTAGAAGTGCTTCTCCTGGGATCTTGCTTGTTGGGTGTTCTATACGCTTCTGTTATGTAGGTAAGATGCTCCTTTTTGAGGTGGGGAACATTTTCACCGATTATCTTGTTGAATAGGTGTTGCATTCCCTTGCTCTGGAATTCCTCACCTTTGTCCACTCCAATTATACGAAGGTTAAATTTCTGGGCATTATCTGCTTGCTCTTGAATTTCCCTTTAGTTTAATTTGAGTGATTTTTCCATATCTGTCACTTTTGGGTCCAGTTGGTGTATTCTGTCTTCCGTATCTGACACTCTACCTTCCATTTCATTCACTCTGTTGACCGTGGCTTCTATTGTGGTTTGCATGGAGGAAATGGATCCCTTTATGGATTCGATGTTGGTTCTCATAGTACTGATCTGAGGTGAGATCAGTATGCATTACCTCTAATTTGGCATTTATCTCACTTCTTACTGAGGTTTGTGCTGCTTCTATTTTTGCATGCATCTCTTTTTTCATATCCTGTATCTCTTTTGATAGTTCATCCTTGTGCTCTTTCAATTTCTGATCGATTTCTCGCTTTATTTCTTGAGTCATTGCCTCCAGCAACCCTTGAATGTAGCTTTTGTCTTCCATTCCTGCTTTGCTCCCAATGGGGCTCTCCCCTGCGTGGCTGCTGGCTATTGAGGTTAGCTTGCTGTCCTGGGTGGTGGTAAACCTTGTAATTTTTCTCTGTGATTTTCACATGGGGGTTCAGGAGACTGATCAGCAATTTTGTTTTAGTGTGTCTGTCTTTGCTTGGTTGCTGATTCTGTATTGGTAGAGAGAGTCTTTTCCTGATCTGGGTTCTGTTGGGAGCCTATTTCCAGCTGCTTAGGATTCTCAGCTCTCTGCTGTAGATTGCTGGCAATTCCCGCCTTTGGAAGGGTTGAGCAGCCTAGACTGCTTGTGTTTGCTCCTACGGGTGCTCTTGGGAAGATCAGATGCTCTGGATGCACTCTCCCAGATGCTGGAGTCTGCTATGGGTTCCTGATTTGTTTTTGTTTGTTTGTTTGTTTTGGGCTGGTTGTAGGCTTGAACTCTAGGTTTGGGTGCTGTCCCTCAGCTCTTCAGCTCAAGGCTGGCACCCTACCATTTGAGCCACAGCACCACTTCTGACCCTTTTTGCTTTTGTGATGCTGAGGAATCAGATCCAGGGCCTCATACATCCAAGACTATCACTCTACTGCTGAGCCGCCTTATCAGCCTGAGCTCCTGCTTACTATCAGGTGCTGGTGGCCTGTGTTGCCCAATTCCCAGCCTAGAGTATATGGGTGGGGTTTTGGTGGGGTTTGGGCATCTCTTGTCCTGAGCCTCCAAGTCTTTTGTTGTCACAGGCGTGCTTCCCGGGAAGTGCTGTTCCGGTTTTCTCCCCTGTGCTGAGGTTTATGCTCAGCTTTTGACTTCAGTTGGGAGGAGTTGGTTGTGTTGTTCAGGCACCAGATCCCCAGGCCTGGTTCCGGCCCCCTCCTGGAGCACACTCGTTAGGCCTGTGCTGCTGTGTATACCACCTAGGTTACGCAGCCTGGGGTACACACTTCAAATTTCTTCTACTGTTGGTTGTCTTGACCCAAGGGCGCTGTTCCTGGCTTGGGCATTTAAGCTCCCTTCCAGGGGCGCTCTTGCTCTAGCCTGGCCAGCAGAGTGTGCTCCATGGGCTGGTGGAGCTCTCAAACAGTTCCCAGTTTTAGTGGATCCTGTGGTCGGGGTGTTGGGGTAGGGAGTCTGGGTCAGGGTCTGGGGATTCCCTCCAGCTCTGGTCTCCCTTGAGGGATACACTGTCCCCTGTGGGGTACTCACCCTGGAGTTAGTGATTCTGTGTGTTGTAGGTTGTCAGTTGCTGTTGCAATTCGAGTTCAGTTGGGATGGTTGCGGGCTGGGCTGGGCGGTGGTGGCTCTGTGTGATTCTTTTCTGTCTCTGCCTCTATCGAAGCTGTTGGGTCCAGAGTGTCCACGCTCAGACGGCTTCTATGCGGGTGCTGTGTCTCTGGGATGCCGGGTTGTAGAGATCGGTGGGTCTGACACCGGTGCCTCAGGCGGCTTCTGCGCGGGTGGTCTGCAGACAGCTCCCTTTGTCGCGCTGCCAGTGCCGGGCAGCTTTGGCAGGATGGAGCCTCTCTGCTCAGGTGGAGAGTGAGGGGTGGGGGTGGGATCTTCGTGGAGACTCCTGGCTGGTAGGTTTCTCTGTTTGTGGCGATCAGTTGGTCTGCAAACCAGTACCTCAGGTGGCTTCTGTGCGGGTGATCTGCAGGAGGCCTCCTGTATCTCTGGGGCTCCAGCAGCCCCTGCCGGGCCAGCTGGCCACGGCTTGGTGCGCTGCTGTGTGGCCAATAAAGGTTGGGGGAGGGGTCTTCGCTCTTCTCTGTTCTGAAATTCTTCTTTTCCTCTCTTTCTTTTTTGTTATTTTCCACCTCCTGTTTTTCTCTGAGTGTTCGTCTTTTTGTTGTTGTCTGTCTCTTGGGGAGATTAAGCGTTGGAACTCGAACTCTCTTTTTGGTTGGGGAGAGCTGTGGTGTTTCCCCACTGCCCCGTCGCCATCTTGGTCCCCCCGTCTACATGATGTATTTTTTCTCTTATATGTGCCCTAAACAATTGAAAGAACACCTTGAAAGAGAATTTATTTTGCTCAGTTTCAGAGGGCTCAGTCCATAATTGCTTGCCAGATATACTGGGCACACATCATGGCTACTGGAGCATTCAGAGAAGGAAACTGGCCATTCCCTGCCAGACAGGAAGCAAAGTGTAAAGGAGTGACTAGAGGGTGGGTATTACCTCCAAAGGGACATCCCTAGTAACCAACTTCCTCCAATTGGACACGCCTCCTAAACTTTCCAGAACTTCTTAAAAATATCATCACTAGCTGGCCTTATTGAAAAGATAAAGAATATGAGCTTAGGC
The DNA here is from genome assembly GCF_000151885.1 of Dipodomys ordii. Classification (NCBI taxonomy): domain Eukaryota; kingdom Metazoa; phylum Chordata; class Mammalia; order Rodentia; family Heteromyidae; genus Dipodomys; species Dipodomys ordii. Next base: position 3,470,563 of record NW_012267403.1, read on the forward strand.
AACCTAACCAAAAGACCCTAGCAGTCAAGGATGTATCTATGAAAACCTTCAGGGTTTTTTTGTTTGTTTGTTTTTTGTCGGTTGTGGGGCTTAAACTCTGGGCCTGGTTGCTGTCTCTTGGCTCTTCAGCTCAAGGCTAGCACTCTACCATATGAGATACAGCGCCAATTCTGGTTTTCTGGTGGTTAACTGGAGATAAGAGTCTCAGGACTTTTCCTGCCTAGATTGGCTTTGAACCGTGATCCTCACATCTCAGCCTCCTGACTAGCTAGGATTATAGGTGTGAGCCACTAGCGCCCAGCAGAAGCCTTCATTTAAAGAAAGGGTTCCATGAGAAAATAAACAGCTCAAAACTTAATGGGTTAATGAATCTCTAAAGTCTCATCTACCTCTGAAACTGAGCAAGCCAAACTAGGATGAGAAATGTGTGTATCTTTGAAAAGCTTACACTTTCGATTAGAACTACCTGAGTTCAAATTTTTTCTTTTCCACGTTTTGTTACAGTTCTGTCATATGTTCAGCACTGATTTATTACATTTTCAAGTCTTTCAACAATGTGAAAAAATTATCCACAAAACAAAAACAGAAAAACCCAAATCTGACATGCCATATCCATGTATACTTGGGAAGCTTCTTAAATTTCTTTTCTTTTCTTTTTCAGTCCTGGGGCTTGGACTTAGTGCCAAGGCACTGTCTGTGAGCTTCTTTTGTTCAAGGTTAGCACTCTACCACTTGAGCGAGCTACAGCACCACTTGCAGCTTTTTCTGTTTGTATGGTACCAAGGAATCAAACCCAGGGCTTCATGTATGCTAAGAACTCAATCATAAGCCACATTCTCAGCCTTCTTAAAATTTTTATACACATTTTTTCATCTAAAACCAGGGAGAATAATCTCACATTTCTTCTTCCCAAAGTTTTTTGGATCAAATTGTAATGGACAATTTATTTAGCATACATGAAATACTTAGATATATGCCTAGTACAAACATACTCAAAAATGATGTTTGATGTTTTTGATATATTAAAAAAGACAAAAAGTGCCTGCTTTACAGAAGGTTTCCATTGTAGTTACTCATGAGCAAATGAACTCTGCTTTAGAATTCCCTCAACCTTACTACTTCACATATCCCTGGAAGATGAAGAGTATTGGAGGAAAAATTAAATGAGCAGCACACCTATTTATCTTTGTCACATTTTAGCAGTGGAATTCTTTTTCTACCACTATATAGTTTGCCAGAGACATATAAGATTAAAAGAAAATAAAGAGTATAAAGTAGCTGCCAGGGGGCTGGAAATGTGGCTTAGTGGAAGAGTGCTTGCCTAGCATGCATGAAGCCCTGGATTTGATTCTTCAGTGCCACATAAACAGAAGAAGCTGCAAGTGGTGCTGTGGCTCAAGTGGTAGAGTGCTAGTCTTGAGCCAAAGAAGCTCAAGGACAGTGCCCAGGCTCTGAATTAAAGCCCCAAGACTGGCAAAAAAAAGTAGCTGCCAGGCTTCCTCATCGGTGCTTAGGTAACTACAGGAAAGCAATAATGTGCATTGAAATGAATTAAAATTTAAAACAATAGGAAGATTCAGCTCAGCTAGGCAGTCAACAGTTATATTTAACCCAAGTTGGTATTTCCTTTGAAATGTTAAAAGGATGTCCTTTTATGGGGACATTAGCATATCATGGAAGCTTGGTAAGAATGTGTATTCTTTTTTTTGTCATTGTGGGGCCTGGGTGTTGTTTCTGAGCTCTTCAGCTCAAGGCTAGTGCTCTACCACTTTGAGCCACAGAACCACTTCTAGTTTTTTTTTTTTTTTTGGTTCATTGGAGGTAAGAGTCTCCTGGCTTTGAACTGCTATTCTCAGATCTCAGCCTCCTAAATAGCTAGGATTACAGGAGTGAGCCACCAGCACTCTGCTAAGAATGTGTATTCTTATGTGCAGTTTTTCACATGGCTCACTACTATACTAAATATTAAAGAAGAGCAGTAATGGGTAACTAGGAGGGTGCATAGAGATATATAACAGGAACAATAAAATGACTAGAACAAGATTGCTTAATTTCAAACACTTAGTTATAATGTGATTGTAAGCAAGTCATATGGATTCTCTTTCCCTCACTTTCTTCATTAACAAAATGGGATAACTAGTAGCACCACTTCAAAAGCTTACTGTGAGAATAAGATGACTTTTATAAAATGGCTAATGCAGTTTCTGAAATACTTAAGAATGAAGTAGATGTTGATTATCCTAATTATCAGAGATTTTAAAGTGTTGTGACTTATTGAAAGTGACAGAAAAGTAAAAACTATGCCACATTACTCAAGATAGAGTATTTTTGGCTCATCATAGAAAATTTATTAGGCAAAGGAGATGACAAGTAGAAATATGTGTCAGAGAAAAAAGCTATAACAACCACATGCAACTAAAAACCACAATTTTCAGTAAGAAGCTCTTCTTTCAAGACCCATAATCATCCAAACAAGATATGATTTGTTGCCCACTTGTGAGGGCCAATTACCGTATCATAAAGGTAACATATTCAGTGTTTCCCCAAAATAATTTGTGGTAGAAGTTATACTCCTGATGAAAATGGTATTTATATTTTTCCCTCAATGAATTAGATGACTGAGATTAAGGACAGTAATCAGTTTTATGCAGATCAAGAACAAGGAGAATTTGAACTTACTGCTTGAATGAAAATAGTCAATGATTGCAAAAATTCTTTTTCAGTGGATAACATGCGACTGTTCCCTCTTCAAATAACATCACTTGATTTACACTAGCATGTATATTTTCTCATGTCACTCTCCTATTTGAAAGTTTCTGTCTTAATTTTAGAGGAGAGTATTAAGAGTTAAAACACATTCAGAGATCAGCTAGAAGAGGAAAAGTGCCAACTCTACAACCTGAAAACAAAGATGACAGAATTTTGTCTCATTAGAGTAGAGAGATAACAAATGGAGGGGCATAATTCTTATCTTCCAGAAGCTCAAAGTTTGTCCTGTAGACAAGAAAGCTGACTTAGTTTGAAGCCCTACACATATCAAAGGTTAGTATTAGGAGTCTGTGGGAAGATAGATTATAGATCCTAAGAACAACCTAAATAGGGAATTTCAAAATAAAATGTCAAAATACTCACTAATCATTAAATTACGATTTTCTTATTACTGGACGCGTTTAAGCAAAAATTTGGTCAAAATTCTTTATGGCCAGGCTCCAGTTGCTCATGCCCTTAATCCCAGCTATTCAGGAGGCTGAAATCTGGAGGATTGAAATTCAAAGCCAGTCAGGGCAGAAAATCCCATGAGAGTTCATTTCAAAAATAACCAACAAAAAATCAGAGCTGGATTTGTGGGTCAAGTGACAGATCAACAGCTGTGCAAGCAAACAGAGCAAGCAGAAGACCCTGAATTCAAACCCCAGAACTGGCACATATACAAAATATTTATGTATTTATGTACAAATAGAACAATGAAACTTGTTGAGATTGGTTTGGGAAAGGAGGAGGAAGAATGGCAGAAGAGGTGAGTCTGATAAAGGTACACTGTATACATATATGAACATGTCAAATGAAAGTTGCTTGTACTACTAATTGATACTAATAAAATATAAAAAAATATTTCAAAGAAAAAAGTTGAATCCTATATAATGAACAGAGCCTAGAGATAATTCACATATCAGAAGCTAGGTTTTTTTTTTTAAAGTTTTTATCAACCATGGAGCTTGACCTCAGGGCCTAGGTTCTGTCCCTGGCCTCTTTTGTTCAAGGCTAATGCTCTACCACTTTGAGCCATAGCACCACTTCTGGTTCTTTAGTGGTTATTTAGAGATAAGCATCTCATGGACTTAACCGCCCAGATGGCTTTGACCTGTGATCCTCAGATCTCAGCCTCCTGAGTATCTAGGATTACAAACATGAGCTATGAGCACCTGGTTTGCTGCTGGAGTTCTTAAACCAGTGTCTGGGAGAGATTTCAAAAATTCATCAGTAGTAATGAAAAATATATCCTTAGTTAATTTTTGACAAAAATTATTCCTTCAACTATGAATGTAAACAAATTAGGAGAGTAATATTAATAATTATAATTTTATCATCAATATAGATCACTGATAACTTGACATCACATTGCACTCATTGAATATCATTGGTATATCATGTATGTTTGTCTCTATTTTCAAATTCTATAATTATTGGATTTGCCACAACAACTAAATTTTTATTTTGGTGATAAAACTCAAATATTATTATTCCATTATATTTCAATTCAATTAGTCATTTGTAATCATAGTGACTTATTATACATTTATATATATTTACAAATATTATTCTGAAAGGGAATAAGAAACATTCACAGCACCAAGTATATTACAATTACCCACATGAGAAGGTTGGCTTAAATAGCTTCTAAGGTTTTCTCTAATCTTAAGATTAGAGAGGCTCATAGTGCAAAACCACTTGGAAAACAAAAAAAGTTATGACTTGATCTCCTAAATCTACCATTGAATGACAAAGGACTTGAGAAAACCTTTGAGAAAAAAAATATGCCTATGGAGTTTGAGTACTGGGTGACAGAGTAAATGAAGTTACATTCTTCTGTGATTGTGGACAAAGCTACATTACCTTGGATGTAATTATTAAGTTTTCTAGTTAAGTCATATAGTAGATAAATGGTTAAAAGCCACAAGAACCAACTATATATTGTTTATAAGAAACTCATTTTACCTTTAAAAATAAATGGCCTGAAGGTGAAAGAATAAAATCATATATTTCTGCATAAATTGAAATCAAAGAAAGCAGAAGTACCAGTAAAATGAGATAGGAAAGATCATTATATAATGATAAAGGTGCTAGCTGAGCATAAGGAAGGAACAAACGTATATATGTATGTATATATATATATGTATATGTATATATGTGTAATAACCAGTATTAGAATACCCAAACATATAAAGCAAGTATTGAGAGATCTAAAGGGATAGATAACTAAGAAATTTAATGGACCACTTTGAGCAAAGGACAAATCAGAAAGATCAAACGGACCTAACATACATCAACAGTGTTTCATCTGATAGCTGCTTAAGGACCCATTTTTTTTAACCATCACACAGAATATCTTTCATAAAAGATCATACCATAGATAAAATAGTCTCAAGGAATTTTTAAAATTAAAAATTGTACATATTTTCTGACCACAAACAGTAAAGCACCTTGGAAACTATAAAAACATGAAAATTAAGCAAATTACTTTTGAACAACAGACAAATCAAGGAAGAAATTAAAAAGGAAATTTTTACATTGTAGAAACAAACAGAAATGGAAGCAGCATTCCAAACATAATTGGAAACAACAAAAGTAGTACTAACATGAAAGTTAGTGGCAATCATGTTCACAGAAACAAAGTAGAAAGACCTCAAATAAACAAATTATCACTCTAAGTCAAGTAATTAAAGAAAAAGCAAGAAACAACTAAACACAAATTTTGTAGAGGGAAAGAAATAATAAAGATTGGAGCAAAGAATAGAGACTGAAAATACAAAAGACCAATTGAAACAAGGAGGTGCTTCTTTGAGAAGATAAAGGAGAGAAAAAATAGCTAGACTAAGGAAAGGAAACACTAAAATCAATGAACAAAAGAGAAACATTAAAACTGATAGCACAGAAATATAAAAGATAATTATAGCTCATTATAAACAACAAAGTGTCAACAAATTTAATAAAGTTCAAAAAGTGGACATTTCCTATACATAATCAACCTCTGAACAGTTTGTACATGGTATTAAATGAATCCTAACTGCTTTTAGTCCTTAACAGTCTAGTGTTCAATGAGTATTCACCAGTGAGCCAGTACTCCTGGAATTCAATGTAAAAGTCATTTACCTAAATAACTTGGCCAGCAGAACTGTGTATACAAAGCCCATGAGTAGGAAATGTGATGGTTGGGATGAAGAACTTAAATCTCCTATAGAATAAGAAGCATGTCTCCTAATCCCCCTATCCCTAGAATCTCTCGTCAGAGTTTTGGAAGTAGCAGAGGTAGAGAGGAAAAGCTGTTAATATTTTGTGAGCAACAGAGACATATAGGCCATCCCTTAGCGCTAAAGTTATTTTTCTTTAACTAAGGAAGCTAGGAAGGCCAGAGTGTAAGTTCAAAGGCTTCACAAAGCTTATAAGCAAAATCTATATATTTCATATGGCTATACAAGCCTATTTTTGCCAAAATTCAGGACAATGAGAAACTGAATGAAATGAACTTGCTTCCACTTTCGCTTCAACTTCCACTTTCCCCTTCATCCCAGTCATTGATGTACAAGATCTCAATTCCAAATGATCATGGATTTTTCATTCATCTCTGTAAACTAGAGACCTGAAAAACCTTTGAGTAGGGAAGAAGAAACTAACGGGGGACTTATTGTCCATATATGCCATACCCAGGTTTAAACTAGTCAGTTCAGTGGAAAAACAAACAAAAACCAACAAAAGCATCCAACTGTGACTATTTAGTTTGATATAAAGCCCATCAAGTTGCCCTGTGTAGACTCAGCCTGAGTTGAAGGAGCCAATCATTCAACCACCTTCTATTTCATTGGATGTTAGTGGATGAAGGGGAATAAAAGCAAAGCTATAAATCCTGCTATTGAGAAAACCCTAAGCAATGTTTTACCAGACCTCATTTATATAAATTGGACTTACAGAGTCAGACCAAGGGCATGGCAAATCGGTACAATTCATTCTTACTAGCTCAGATCTTTAGAGCTCTAAGAGTCCTTGGGGACCATGTAATGCAGCTTCTTTATTTTACAGATATGTAACCTGAAGCTCAGGGGATCTTATACAGCAAGCTAGTAACAGAACTCAGTCTAAAATCCAAATCTCCAAAAGACTCTTACATTGTATTATCCAAAGTGCCTGGTTCTAGGGATTTGGGGGAAAGTATTTCTTCTCATATTCTGGGGGAAGTTGGTGCTTTATGTTTCAAAGACTCTGAAGATAATCATGGACATTCTTCCCTTTCTTTCCTTCAGAATGCACAGTCAATATGAGCACAATTGTACATACATCAGTAAGGCCTACCAGACTTCTGGCCTAGAAGCACATTTAGATGGTTAGCTTCTACAATATTTGCAACATATCCTATTTCCATGGAAAATATTACGACTTCAGACAAATACTCTCTTTTTGAGGCACTATATCCATCCTATCCTTGCCATGCAACTCACCCTCAGAGCACAAATTTGGACCAGATGTGGCCATATCTATTTTGAAAAGAATTTTATTAAAAACTATGGAAAAGGGAAAGGGAAAAACAGAGGCACAGCTTATAGGTATCATTGTACCTATTTCTGATATCTATCCAAGTACTTAAATCTTGATGACTTGCTTAAAAGGAGTTTTCTAGATATGGAGGTGTTCTATCTCACTTTCTTGAATCCCCAAAGCTATAAAATTGTCACTATCCAAGTTGCCATTACAAGTCCATATTAAACCAGTTTCTAGATGCCAGGCCCAACTCCAGGAGTTCCATATAAGGTCTGGCTATTTGTCTTGATATGCCAAATATAAGGGGATGGTGAACAGCAGAGAAAGGAAATTTATTACATTGCAAGCATGAGACAACAACAGTTCAGTATCTTTAGGGTATAGACATAAGCTCTATGCTTAAATACTCAAGCACCTAGGGGCAGGAGACAAAAAGGGTGGATAGTTAAAAATGTGCCAGGCACAGGTGAAGCCTGGTTGCTCAGTATTCCAACCTTTGTTTGTGGAGGGGTCTTAGAGAACTTTTTATAGCTGCCACTATAAACAACTCATCAATGCTTGGTGGCTTGTCCTGAGGAAGTTTTAGTGTTCCTTAGGAACAGTTTTAGTTCTCATGGAGGAGTTTTTTTGTTTTTTTTGGAGGGGGGTCCGGTTGTGGGGCCTGAACTCTGGGCCTGGGCGCTGTCCCTCCGCTAGTCAGCTTAAGGCTAGAGCCACTTTCAGCTTTTTTCTTTTTTGCTTATGTGGTGCTGAGGAATCGAACCCAGGGCATGCAAGGCAAGTGCTCTACTACTGAGCCACCTTCTCAGCCCTCATGGAGGAGTGTTTAATCAGTGATAATTCCTGTCTTTTAGAGATTTCAAGGTGATTGTAAAATGACTACAGAGGGAATTGCTTAGAGCAGAAATATACAGAAAATGGAAGCAGGGATGCTTTGCTTCTGCTTTTAGTTAATTTGTGAAGCCAGCAAACACAGCTTTTAAGGAATCTTATACTTAAGAGGTTCTCTATGTTCCTTTCTAAAAGTAAGCTATTTGCCTCTACTTCCATGCTGGCCTTTACAACCATGACCTATTGTTCTCATAGTTGTTGCTAATTTAAAAAATATTTATTACTTTATTCCCTATCTTATTGGCATATATTAGTGTAGAAGGGGTTGTGTTATTTCCACATATGTATATAAGGGACTCCAATCATATTCATTCTATCACTCTCCCTGATTTTCCTCATCTCTTGAAACAATGTCAATAGATGTATGTATAGATACATAATTATGTGTATCTATCTCTATCTATCTATCTATCTATCTATCTATCTATCTATCTATCTATCTATCTATCTATCTATCTATCTGTGGAAACCAGCACCCTTCCTAAATATGACCTAAAACCCTGAGTGAGAAAAGTCACTTTCTAACTAGGACTTCAGAGTCATTGTCTCCCATCATCTCTGGACCCTACAGGAAGATTTTTTGTTTGTTTGTTGTTTTCTTTTTGTGGTGGTCCTGGGGCTTAGACTCAGAGACCAGGCCAGTATCCCTGAGATTTTGTGCTCAAGGCTAGTGTTTTACCCCTTGAGCCACAACTCTAGTTCTGGATTTGGGGTGGTTAATTGGATATAAGAGTCTCCTGGACTTCCCCGCCCATCTGGCTTTGAACTGCTATCATCGGATCTCAGCCTCCTGAGTATCTAGGGTTACAGATATGAAACACAGGCACCTTCCAAGAAGCCAATAAGATTTTTCTTTCTCCTTCAACCAAGATTCTTTTATTTTAATCTCTGATCCCTGCAAAGGACAATACTTGTCAAAAATCTCATGAGATAGGAAGAACCCAGAGTCAGAACTCCAGAAGTATCCTGAACATTTCTAATCTCTCCATGATTTATTTATCCAGGTATCAAAAGTCCACATGTCACTTGAGTAGCAACTTCCCTGAATGTTCTCTTGAGAAGATGAAGTCATTTATGAACAAGATGAATTAATAGATACTCAAAAGAATGATCCCTGGGTTTTTCTCCCCTTTCTGATACTTGATATTATCTAGCAGACACAATTTTGAATGTAAACCTAGCTGTGAGCTAGTTGGGGTTTCATCCATTTAGGAAAGATTCTAAGTTCTCATTTAGGTGGTAATTTTTCCTTTTCTGGATATTGAGGATCCCCAATCTGACTTCAAGTTTCCACAATGACTTAATTATATGTACGCAGTTCTGGAACTGACTCCTTGTGGTTACTTTTTGTGTGTTACAAATAGGCACTTCTTGAATTCAGCATTATACTAGGGCACATTGACCCAATTCATTTTCTCAGCCAGACATCATCATTGTTCAGTGAACAACCTTCCCAATTGTATGCTGAAGCTTTGTTGGTCCACTAATACTGATTGACATACATAATATGTAGATGTGCTCTCGTGGGAGCATTTAGAACAGAAAAATGTGGCTTTGCCATGTGGCAGTAGGTTGAAACGTTCCTCCTGGAAGTGCTTGATGTTCGCCATAATAAATAAGTAAATGAGAGAAAGAAGAAAGGAAGAAAAAAACAAGGGAGATTGTGGAAAGGGAAGTTTTGCAGAGTCTATGTCATTGACTGAGTTTCATAAGGAAAAGTAAGGAAGGTGAAGAAGAGGGACAGCAGAAATAACTAACAAGCCAAGTGTTCTGCTAGGTGTTTCACAAGTATTCTATCAATGACAATACATGGTCCTACAAGATAATATTTCATTTTTTATCACTTACCTTTGTGCCAATACCATAGCTTGAACATAGGGTTATGTGCTCTCCCAGCTTGCCTGCTTTTTTGCAGCTGGTACTCTACTACTATTGAATCACACTTTCAGCCCAACTTTTTGCTGGTTAATTGGAGATGGAATGACAAGGCTGGTTTTGAACATGATCCTCCAGGTCTCAGCCTTCTGAATAGCTAGGATTACAGGCATGAGCCACAGGCATGAAATATACAGAATATAAACTTTATCATCATAACTATTTTTTCTGGTAAAAGACAAGGTATAAAATTAACTTGCTTAAATATTTTTAACTGTACAATTCAATGTCATTAAGAACATCCATATTTTTGGGTAATCATCACCACTGTTCATCTCCAGAATATTTTTCATTTGGAAAAGCTAAAGTCAACCTATTAAATATTACTTCTTTCTACTCTATACCCCAGCCTCTGGTAACTACATTTTGTTATCTCTATGAATTTGTCTACTGTAGATACACTGTTTAAGAAGAATCATAATGCATTTGTCCTTTGGTTGACTCCCTTATTGGTTTATGCTAATGTACTCAAGATTCATCCATATTGGTACATATGTTGAAATTTCATTACTTTTAAGGCTGAATAAAATTCCATTTTGTGCATATATCATATTTTGTCTATTCATCCATCAATAGACATGTAGTTTTAGTTCTTTTGAATATTATGAATATGTTCCTATTAAATCGGGTGTAGAAATTCCTCTTCAACCCTTTGCTTTCAATTCTTCTTGAGTACATGACCAGAAGCAGAATTTACTATATACCCTATGGTAAAGTTATTTTTAATTTTAGAGAAATTGTCACAGTTTTCTACCACAGCAGAGTTGTTTTATATTCCATGCAATGGTGCACAGGATTCTAATTTTTCTGTAGCCTTGTCAATACTTTTATTTTCTAAGTGCATGCACTCACGTGTGCGTGCATGCATGCTCACAAATATACACACACACACAAAAACACATATTTATGTGCTCCAGTACTGGAACAAAAAAAATAAAGAAAAAGGTAAAGGGAAGGGCAGTGTTCTTTCATTGTGAGCTAATATCCTTTTATGGCAACAGAGTACAACATGGGAAAAGTAGAAAGCAGACGGAAGAAAGAAATCCCCAATGCGGTCTGTGGCCATTCATGCTTAAAATATGTGTTCAATTCATGGTTTTTGCAGTTCATTATCTCTTTCTTTTCTTGAAAGTGAGGTAGCTATACATTTCATGTCGATGTGGTTGGTTTAATTCTACAGCCAACTATTAAATAACCTATGGTATTTGTTCTTTAAACTCATTCAGTTTTTTCTTTCCTTTTACCGTTTTTATTGTAAAGGGATTATAGTTACATGAGTAAGGTAATGAGCGCATTTCTTGTTGAGCATTGTTATTCTGTCCTTTGTTTTTCTCCTACTATACTTTCCCTTCCCTACCATCCCCCAATCCTCCCCCCTACAAAGTTCATTTCCAACATAGTGTCTTGTGAGTCTCCTTGTTGCAATGGGTCATCCTGTGTCCTTATTTCAACATTTTGTTATTCCCCTTTCCCTCCCCAAATTAGATAAATGTATATACAAGATGCAGTGTACCAAAATCAAATACAGTGACAACAGGGGATATGCTATAGGGGGAAGAATATATGAAAGAAATAAAAGAAAATCACATAGTACATTAAAAACAACAACAATAAAGAAAAAACTCTTGCATCCATATGTTAGGGTTTTCACTAAGTATCATCTTATATGATCATATGTACATGGCTTTGAGCTTTTCAGCTCATCTTATAAAATTATCCTAGATGTATACTAATGATTGCATTGTAATGGAAACCATGAGACCTATATTTTTGGGGGTCTGGCTTACTTCACTTAATATAATTTTTTCCAAGTCTTTCCATTTCCTAAAAAATGGGGCTTGGGGCTGTGTCATTATTTCTGATGGAAGCATATAATTCCATTGTGTGAGTGTGTGTCACATTTTTTACCTTATTGTCAAGATGATGCACAGAGGGGTTACAGTTACATAGGTAATGCAGTGAGTATATTACTTGTTGAACTTGTTACCCCCTCCCTCATTTTTCTCCCAATTTCCTATCCCCAACACCCCCCCCAAGTTGTACAGTTCATTTCCAACATGTTGTCTTGTGAGTATCACTGTTGCATTGGTTCACCCTTTGTCCTTTTTCTCACCATTTTGTTGTTCCCATTTCCTTCCCTAATTCAGATAGACTATATAAAATACTCAGGGTACCAAATCAAATACAATGACCACAGGGGATAAACCATAGAGAAAAAAAACACAAAAGAAGATTCGGAGGAAGATGGCAGAGGAGAAGCTAGAGGCTGAACAAGTTCTCACATAAAAAGCAGTTTTAGCATTCTAGTGAATAATCCTAGGCTAGTGAATCATACCAAGTGTGCCATCACAGTACGGAGAGTTTGGTCAGAGTGGGAAAATCCAGGTAAGGAGACAGATCTGAGCACTTGCTGGTAGCCGAGTCTGCAGTGGCAGTGGTGGCAGCAGCAGCAGCTGTAGCCACCATACCTACAGAGAAAGTCTGGGACAAAGGCACCAGATGCAGCCGGCTAGTGGATTCTACTCACCACCAGCAAGAACTGACAAGGAGCAGATATCTTCATCCTGCAGATTGCAGACCAGAGACAGCTCAGGAATCAAGACTCTGGCACGAGTAGAACCCTGACATCCTCATTCCTTCTCAGGGAGCAGAGGAGGGAAGGCCGCCCCTCACCCACCACCAGAAATCTCCATCTTTGATACTGACAAAGGCCCAGCTGAGCAGCTAGCTCCAATTTAAGCTTTGGAAGAAAAAAAGAGTCATTGAGCAGGTCATAGGAACCTGACCTGATCTGCCAGACTCAGCTCCATCCAGGAGAAAGTCACCCCACCCAGGCAGACAAAGCTCCGCCCCCTCAGAGGAGTGCCTTTCTTCAGTGGGTAAATAGAGCCAGAGGCTACCACTACAGCCTAGACAAACAATTGAAAATCAATAAACATAAACTCTGAGATTGGCTCCAGGCTGGGCTCTGTGAGTGTCTCAGGATCTAGCCTCTCAGGGAAAAGCTACCCAGAACCTAGCCTCATCACAGTTACTTCAAGCTAGAGGAAACAGCCATCTTCCTCTTTTGTGATACTGAAAACAGATCCCCCTCCCACTGAACTAGCCTGGGAGGGGGATCACAAAATCTTGGGTAACACAGAGCATTTTTCTTTTTTCTTTTTTTTTTGGGTCCGGTCGTGGGGCCTGAACTCTGGGCCTGGGTGCTGTCCCTCAGCTCTTCAGCTCAAGGCTAGCACTCTACCACTTGAGCCATAGCGCCACTTCCGGCTTTTTTTCTTTTGCTTATGTGGTGCTGAGGAATCGAACCCAGGGCCTCATGCATGCAAGGCAAGTGCTCTACCACTGAGCCACCTTCCCAGCCCCCAGAGCATTTTTCTGTATGCTCAAACAAACTGACTTAAGAAACCAATCAAGCCACAGGAAAACCAAACACCACAAGCAGAGCAGAGACTCCATCAAGAGACTGGTTACGGACACAGGGGAGATACAGGATCTTCCCATACTCCCCCCCCCAAAAAAAATCAAACAACACTTTTCTACCTTTTTAAAGATTTTTATTTTTAAAAAATTGTTTTCTATTAATCTTTTTTTCTCTCATATTTTTTATTCTAGGTGTATATGTGTGTATGTGTGCTTTAAAAAATCTCTTTTGACCTTTTGGTCCTTTTTTTCTTCTTTTCATTTTTTTCTCTCTTTCTTTCTTTGTTGCCTGACTTAATTGCTGTTCTGCTCATCCCTAGATATATATCAACCATCGATTATTAGACTTTATCCCCCATTGTTTATATAATTAATCCAGAACCTTATTACTCAGTTCACAACCTCTTAGGCTTAACTTCATTAATAGCATTATCTTTTTACACCTATATAATTTTCAAGGAACCAATTTTAAGAATTTTTATTTTTTTCATGTTTCTTTCTATCCCTCCCCTCCTTTCATCTTATCCTTTTCTTCTCTCAATTTCATTGCTTTATACTTACATCATTTTAAGGGTTTCACCTTTTAAACTTAAATTTTTGTTTTTCCATTCTTTCTTGTCTTTTTTGTAATCTCTCTCCTATCATTGTGTACAATCTATTTCCCTCTCTGAGATTAAGACTTGATTAAATTCACTCTCCTTTTACCTCTCTACATCCCTCTAATCCTATTTTGCCCACATTTCTCCCTAAACTTAATAAATTCTGGTTTGGGAAATCCTTCTTTGCTGTTTTTAGCCCATTGATCCATAATTGTGTCAGGTTGAATAGATTGTATCTGTTGAACTAGATTGTATCTGCAACCATTTTGACTGTGCAACTACAGGACACTGGTTGATGCTTGCCTTAAAATAGTGTTCTAGCAAAATATTGATGTTACTTTCAGACCAACTGGGCAGAACAGCAGGAAAAACAAGAAAAATGGCAAGTCCTGGAATCTCAACTCCCACTCATGATAAGCAGGTGACAGAGCAGTTAATGAATAATTTAGAGGAGAGTTCCCAAAATGTTCTACAAACACTACTGGTAAACATGATGAATGAAAACATTGAAAACCTGCAAATGACTCAGTGTGAGCATGATAGGGAGCAAGAGGAGGCAAACCAAAGATTAATACAGGAATCTCATGAGCATGAGGAAGCTACTCAAAGATTAATACAGGAATTGCATTAGCAGGCTGAAAACAGTCAAAGAGAAATACAGGAATTGCATGAGCAGGCTGAGAACAGTCAAAGAGCACTACAGGAATTGTGTGAACATGAGGATGCTAATCAAAGTGTAATACAGGAATTGTGAGAGCTGGAACAGAATAGACAACGATCAATAGAGACATTAATGGAATCCATAAAGAGACAGCTAAAAGAATTCAGGGAGACTTCAAAGGAAATGCTGAATGGAGACCAACAGAGGGAATGGGAGTCCAAGGAAATCATAACCAATCAACTAAGTGATTTGAGAATAAACACTGAACACCAAACTAAAGAAGAAAAAGACTTCAGACAAGATCTAAAACAAAGCTCCAACAAAGAATTTGAAGTCATC
>NW_012267403.1:3494391-3495925 GCF_000151885.1 Dipodomys ordii
AAAATTAAAAAAAAAAAAGAATTTGAAGTCATCAAAGCTGACCTGTTAGAAGGAAAAGAAATAAATAACAAAGTAGAAAGTCTTGAGAGTAGGTTAAATCATGCAGAAGATAGATACTCAGGGATTAAAGACAGCCTAGATATTGTAGAGAAGGAACATACAACTATCCAAGACAAATCCAAAAATTATGATACATCTATTCAACATTTGGAAGACACCATCAGAAGGCCTAATCTGAGGATAATGTGTATAGAGGAGCTCCTAGAGACAAAAGTTAATGGTCTAGGAAACTTGTTCAACAGGATTCTAGCAGAGAACTTCTAAAACATGCAAAAAGATAGACCTATTCAGATACAAGAAGCTTTTAGAACTCCAAATAGACCAGACCAGAACAGGACATCCCACCGTCACATTATAATGCTCACAGGATCAATTCAGACCAAGGAAAGGATCCTTAATACTGTCAAGGAGAAAAGATCAATCACCTATAAAGGGAAACTAATTAGAATAAACTCAAATTTCTCAGCAGAGACAATTAAAGCAAGAATGAACTATGCCATGCCCTAAAGACAAACAACTTTCAACCAAGAATACTGTACCCAGCTAAACTCTCCTTCATAACTGAAGGCCAAATAAAAACCTTCCATAGCAAAGAAAAACTGAAACAATACATCTCCACCAAACCAGCCATAAAAAAGATTCTTAAAGATATCCTACACATAGAAATCCAACAAGACCACAAAAAAGGTCCAGAAACCACACCCAAACAGAGAATACAAGAACCATAGGAAGAACCCAGTTGTAGCAGCCACCCAGAAGGTAGATAACATGGCAGGGACTACCAAACACCTCTCAGTTCTAACTCTCAACATTAACAGACTTAACTCTCCAATTAAGCGACATAGACTGTCTAGTTGGATTAAAAAGCAAGATCCTTCTATCTGCTGCCTTCAGGAGTGACAACTTGCCCATAAAAACAAACATATTCTGAAAGTGAAAGGCTGGGAAAAAATCTACCAAGCAAATGCCCCCCATAAACAGGCGGGAGTTGCAATCCTAATATCAGATAAAAGAGACTTCAAATTGAAATTAGTGAGAAGAGATAAAGAAGGTCACTACATACTAATTAAGGGATCTCTCCTTCAGGAAGATATTACAATTCTAAATATCTATTCACCAAACAACAGAGCACCCAAATTCAGCCAAGAAACACTACTTTCCCTCAAATCTCACATAGATCCAAAGACATTAATTGTTGGGGACTTTAACACACCACTTTCCCCACTAGATAGATCAACTCGACAAAAACTTAACAGAGAAACCGCAGACCTAAACAACTGCATAGATCAACTACATTTAACAGACATCTCCTGAATATTTCACCCATCAGCATGAGAATACAAGTTTTTCTCAGTAGCACAAGGAACATTTTCCAAAACAGACCACATTTTAGGCCACAAAGCAAACTTGTCCAAATTCAGAAACATTGAAGTTATACCTTGCATTCTCTCAGACCACAAGAGAATAAAATTAG
>NW_012267404.1:0-3774 GCF_000151885.1 Dipodomys ordii
GGGTAAACAAAGGAGGAGGCTGCAAAGCTTGGTAAGAAATGTATGCATTATCCTGCCCATGTAATTGTAACTCCTCTGTACAGCATGTTCACAAATAAAATAAAATTTTAAAAAAAGTCTAATGATTAAAAAATGTTTATTGAGTACATCTTCAATTAGTATTGTCAAATCCACTGGCAAATAAGCAATAAGCTAGATTATCTCTGTAGAGATCAACTGGTGTAACTCTGTAATCATAGTTTCCACTAATAGTATTTTTGTTATGTTTATATCCTTGTCAATTGGTTATATAAGATTATGTTATATAGGATTATGTTCTCTTTGCTCATATGCCAGTTTCGTTCTCTTCCTACAAAATCTTTCTTGAGTGTTTTTTGTTAGTTTGAGTAGATAATCAGAAACAAGGAGAGAATCACAATGATTCTGATCCACCTTTAGAAGCTGGTTCCTAAAGGAACCACTTGCTTTTCTGATAAATGGAAATAATCGGGCTGCACTAGATCTATTTTTATGAGATTATTCTGAAGAACAGTCTGTTGGAAAGATTCTACCTTATCCACCTCCATAAATTTGCTAATTGAGGACAGTGGTTTGAGAAAAGTCAGTTTTAAGCATTTAAAACCTTCAGTTAATGCAGAGAGCTTTATTTCTTACATGTTTCCATGTGAATAACTACAAAGGCCACACTTGGAAGAAACATATTCATTTGTATCTTTTAGAGAGTAATTCTTCTCTACATTGTGTAGAACTATACAATGTATTCAAAAAGTTCTTTATAAACACATAACTTTGCTTTATTCTATACAATGTCATGAGTATTAAATGGCATTTGTTCAATTTGTGTGATTCTTTGTTTTTGTGCCAGTACTGGACCTTGAACTCAAGGTCTCAAGCTCTTCCTTCACTGGTTCATTCAAGTTTGCTGCCCTATCACTTGAACCATAGCTCCACTTTTCAGGGGGTTTTTTGCTGCTTAATTGAAGATAAGAGTATGGGGTGGGGGACGTTATGCACATGGTTGGCTTCAAACTACCATCCTCAGATCTTAGCCTGCTGAGTAGAAAAGATTATAAACATAAGCCACCAGTACCCAGCTTTGATTTATTTCATGAATCTCTAAAATATGTTCTAGAATAAAAGGCACAATGTGTACTTTTCCCCATGGAGCTCTTCTTTGTCATGATATTTGTAGAGTTCCCTGTGGGTCTATTACATATCACATGGTTTAGACAAAGAGTTTAATTCTACTCCTGGCTCTGTTGGCAGAAGGCACTTCATTTAAATAAGTTTCCTCATCTCCAAAATGTGCAAATAAAATGGGATGATAACTAAAATCCCCCAAGATCTTGGAGGGAGGAGGGAAAGTTCTAGAATCTCCTGTTCCTCCTCCCTCCTATACATACACTGAATTCTTCACTTCTTCCATTTCCACAAGCACCAACTGGAAGCAGAGGTAACTGTTGGAATTGGTCTGACTGACAGGCAACAGGTCATCGGTGGGGCCACTGTCATCTCTTCATTGGGTTTCTGTACAGTAGAAAGCTCTTAGAAGTGGCTCACCCTCTCTGCTCTCAGCCAGGCAGCTGGAGTGGTGAGTTGGCAGAAGGCTTGTTTTCTGCACCCCTCTGCTCTCTCCTTTCTGTCAACAGCAAAGCCTGAGCCCACTGGCTCTGGTTCCATCCTAGATCAACTTGGGCATGGGATTGGAAACAACTACATTTCTCTTGAAATCTCTCTCCCTGTCTCTGTAGCTCCTCTCCTGCAGCTAGAAGATATGATTGGATATGGCTAGATGGCGAAAAAGAAAAATTATACTCATATGGTTCAGCTGGCTTCCCCAGAGTACTGTGAAGTGCACCTCAGAGTCAACCCCAGCTATTTACCTTTGTCAGTTCATGCTCCATGTATTCTTTGTGAGTGTGCTTCCCTAGGGACCTTTTCATGGAGGACAGGAAGCTGGCTCAACTGAGAGGCACAGGTTCTGGGTCATTTGGCTCTTATAATATTATCACGAATAATACCAGACCAATGAGATGGTTTAAAGGATATACAGAGATTTCAAAAACCCTCTAAAAAATTTTATCCCAAGTTAGCTTATACCTTAATTCATGTAGGTTTACCATAAATTATAAACTCTTACTTGACAGATATATGGCAAAAATTCATTTGACTGTACTCTTATCTCTTGTCTCTTTTTGTCTTTTATGTGGGGGTTCACATACCCACATACCCATGTGCACACCACACACACACAAACACACACACACACACACACACACACACAGTGTGGACATGTAGGTATATTATTGCATTTACTGAGAAGGACTAAAGAATCTACTTCTTCTCAGTCTAGTCATTGAAACCCAGGAAGCCACCATTGGTGGTCTGAAGAAGAAATAGTAGATCTCAGTTCAAGGTTCCACAGCCCTCACTACATACATACGTTAGGCTTACACACAGTAGCATTTGCCCGCTGGAAGCCTTGGACCCCAAGTACAAGTTACTGTGCATGTAGAAAATGAATTCTCAAGGACAAAAACTGTTTGCAGCTGCTGTCTATGCCCAGAAGATCTCAGAGAATTCCCCTTCACCAGAAACAAACTTGAGTTGAATTTCCTATCGGCTTTTCCTTCAGGGCAGAGACTTAACCAATAATGAAAGTTTCCAGGATTTTAACCTCCAATCCTGTCATGAGAATCCTATCATTTCCACACCATTGACTAGAGTTTCAATGCTTCTTTCAGGCTAGAAGTAAACGAAATCAAGCTGAAAGAATATCCAGCAGCCACCTCAGTCAGTTAAAAAAACTCAACCTAAAGGATCATATCTAGTTTCTCAGAAAGGAAAAGGAGATAAAAAAAAGGTACTCAAGAGTTGTTAAATTCCAAAGCCACTTTAATTAGTACGTTCTTGCCTTTGTAATAACAAAAGCAGTCTATGCCTAAGATTTTCAGTTTTGCCTAATATTCCCTAAGCAATTCTCTAACTGTTGCCATTAAACAAATGTAACATTTTCTAAAGTACAAGAGCACTTATACTGATTAAATATAGGATGTTTCTCACTATTTCAGGACCCTAATGTTGGAACATTTTGGCTGGTCTCAATTACAATGGCTACGTTCTTTCTTGATCTTTGTTTTGCAATAGAAAAGTAAGTACTAAGATATGATGACAGATTATGTATTGATTTTTTGCAGTTTAACAAAGCATTTTGTGTGTACAGTGCATCTTGATCTGTGTCACCCCTTCAACATCACTCCCCTTCGACCCACTCCTTCCTTTATAGTTCTTGATTTTGTGGTCTATACAATGAATTCTTGCCTGCATTCTCTCCCCTTACCCCTTCATTCTTCTACGCCTCTCTCCTTGGACCCATTCTCCCCTCTTGCAAGTACCCATTTCCTGGTATTGATTTTGCTGGGCTTTGATTTAGTCTTCTTAGGGAATTATACTATTTGCACTCTCCATAGAGCCTATTACTCTTCTGTTAATTCATTTGTTTCCCCTTGCTACTACCTAGTGTATGCACTTGTAGATATATAGATATATAGACACATTCTAGCTACCACAAATGAGGGAAACCATGCAACTTATGTTTCCTTGGATCTGGCTTAGTTCACTTCATATAATTTTTTTCAAATCTTTCCATTTCCTTATGAATGGTACAATATCATTCTTTCTAATGAATGAGTAGAATTCCATTTCAGATAGATAGATAGATAGATAGATAGATAGATAGATAGATAGATAGATAGATAGATAGATAGATAGATA
>NW_012267404.1:3824-9777 GCF_000151885.1 Dipodomys ordii
AGATAGATAGATAGATAGATAGATAGATAGATAGATAGATAGATAGATAGATAGATAGATAGATAGATCACATTTACTTGATCCATTGGTCCATTAAGGGGCTTCCAGGTTGATTCCATATCTTAGCTATGGTAAACCATGCTGCAATGAATATGGTTGTGCTGATAGCTTTTGAATGGCCTTGTTTG
Source organism: Dipodomys ordii (assembly GCF_000151885.1). Classification (NCBI taxonomy): domain Eukaryota; kingdom Metazoa; phylum Chordata; class Mammalia; order Rodentia; family Heteromyidae; genus Dipodomys; species Dipodomys ordii. The sequence continues at coordinate 4,013 of NW_012267404.1, forward strand.
AACTCTTTTGGATAAACATCAATAAGTGGAATTGTTGGGTCATAAGGTAGCTTTAAAATTAAGCTAAACAAGGGGAGAGGAGGATTGGGATGGATGGGTAAAAATACTGTGGGATGACACTGAACAAGATGTGCTGTATTCATAAACTGCTTTAGTGATTGGCATCTTCTTTGTATAACTACCTAAAGATAAAATATTTTAAAAGGAAAGAAAGAATTGGAAAACCAAATGTCATGAATATAGGAAGACTTTGGAGAGAGGATCCTAGGGGATAGAGAGAGATGAAAGAAAATTAGATCAAAACATGTCATTTATATATATATATATATATATATATATATATATATAAATCTCATAGTGAATATTAAATAAGAGAGATAAGAAGGGGATAAGAAAGAAGGGGTGAATTTGGCCAAATATTTTACATGTAACTATATTGCATATATTATATATAATTATAATAAATCTTCTGTACAATTAATGTATGCTAAATATAATTTTAAAATGAAAAAATAAATTTTAAAAAAGATATAATGACAGATTGATGCATAGCAGTAGGGGAGATCCACTATAAAGGAATTTGGGAGAGAAGAGGAAAGAGGGAAGATCAAGGCTGACCAAGAATAAGGGAGTTGGAAAGATGTTCTGGCAAGATCTTATTGCTTTCCTTCCTTGGGAAAAAGCAAGAAATAACAAGAAAGATCCTTTCAGTGGTATAAATCTAGTGGGGAAGAGGATCCTCGATTTACCATAGATGCCTCCTTTCATTTCCAGGTAAAACCAAATGCCTAGACTTCCTACATATATGTATCTCCCAGCAAAAACTAAATCCAAGATTCAATGTTACATTTTATAAATTCATTAAATATTCAGAGAAAAATCTTAAATTATGCACTGTTAGAACAATTATAAAATTACATACAATTATAAAATTCCTGAATTTCCATCATGCATCCTTCCCACAGATAATATAATACATGACACCACATTTATATCCCTGGATAACTAATGAAGTCATATGCAACTGTGTTTTTTATATAATGCTTTTTAAAATATTCAAATGTGAATCACACAAAACATATTGTTCTGTCACTTGTTTTTTTTAACTCAATGCATTTGGATATTTTTTCATACCAGCATCCAAATAGGATTTGTTCTTTTTTAAGGACTAAATTGTGTTTGGAAAGTATAATTTAATGAGTCCTCTCTTAACTGACCATTAGGTGACTTATATTTGCTTATTTTTACAAGCCATGTAGCAATTAAATTGTTTGTATGTATATCTTTATAAAACTAGGCAAGTATATCTTAGATGTGGAATTCTTAACTTAGAAAGTATTCACATGAATTTTGATAAGTAGTTTGAGCTCCTTCAACAATAATTCCTACAAGTGATGTGTTTGCTTTTCACATCCTTGCCAATACTGTTTCTACCTCTGTATACAAATTGTATTTGATGTAATTTACATTTCTTTAATTATGAGTAAAATCAATAATGTACTGAGCAAAAAACATTCTAAGAATGAATTTATAATATCTGATATACACACATATAGACCAACATACAATTTGTCAGTGAATGACCTGCCCTTATTCTTTACTCATTGCTATTGTTCATTTATTCATCCTTATTTGCAATAACCTATATATTAAGCTATCATAAATGTACATGTTTATTGTATGGGTTCACAATTTTCTTACTTTGTTCTCTGGTTATTTTTACTATATTTACATCATTATTAAAATAGTAACATTTTCATATATTTTAATGTAGTCCAACTCATCAACTTTGTACTTTCTGACTTCTGGGGGTTTCTGAGATTCCCAAGGGCTTAATTAATCTACAACAATTTTTTTACATCATTGGTACTCTCTTCTTCACTTTCTCTAATTAATTCTCTATGTATAAATGTTTTATTTCCTCAGAATTTATTTTGGCATAAGACGTGATAAGTAGATAAAGATTTTCAAATTCCAATATAATTTGATAATTTATAAATCTTAAAATATATAAAATAAATATAATTTATTAGCAATGTAATTTTCTCATGAATTTCAAGCACTATCCAATTCCAAATCACATGAAGGTCTATTTCTGTGATCTGTTCTACTGAAGTTTTTCTATCTCATTTACAAACTGATTTAATATTGTAACTTTATTATTTACTTTAATATCTCCTGTAACTAATCTTTCCTTGTAGCCCATATGTTTTAGTTTCAACCTGCAAAAAGAAGTATGTAGAGTTTTTTTTCAAGTGTGGAAGTTTGGAATTTCTTTGAAGAATGACTACGTTTCAATTCTGGGAAAAGCCATTGAGTGGGTCCTGTGCTTATGTAATCCCCAAGCACAGCCCTGAGAAAGACCTAAATGCAGACTCAGATGCAGTCTGCTCCATCTGAGACCAAATTCTGCTTGGAACTGCTAATTGGGAAAATCTTTTCATAGATGTATGTCTCTGCAGTTTATACAGACAGTAGAGAAGAGTTTCTCCACTCAGGTGGGTTTATAACATCCCATTCTTTGAATGATCTTGGGTCAGCATTCATGTCTAGGCATTGCAGAGAAAGGGTGGATATGCTAAGGAAAAGTCCTGTATGGAATCCTGATGTTCTCCTCAGCCTACACTCTTAGAGAATGAAGAAAGGACTGGGCCAGAACTGAGGCTGTCTGTTTAGGGCTGGAGCTGTTTATTCTGCATTTGGTATCATTAACAAGTGAACAGATTGGATTGGGGAAAATATACAAAATTAAGTTGTAGCGTTCTGATTTATTCTCAAAGCTACAGGGGAAACTTCATGACTGTGGCTTTTTTACTGCAGGAATAGCCAACATCTACCTTGGAGGTCTTGTAAGACCTGTAAAATACTTAGTGCATGATGGGCCAGACGTATGTATTTCTCTATGACTCTAGTTGGCTGCCACCAGCCATCTGCCTGTGTGGATAATGTTTTGTATGGTTTGCAAATGATGTTATGAAAAGCCAAACTTTTTCCACAAAAAGTTTCCCCCTTCCTGAAGGAGTGGTTATGCAAGGCACATGCTGCTCAAGAGCTCTCCATTTTAAGTACAAGAGGTAGGCAGGTGGCTTCACTGAGAGCTGGAAGAGAGGTACACACAGTCAGTGAGCTCATAGAGGAGCTTCGAAAGCTGCCTCATCTGGAGTCCTTTGGGCATCCTCTTTACTGTGAATTCCTCTGAAGCCCCTAAGCTTCTATAAAGCCTTGGGCCATTGAACAGACTTTTATGAGGGTTTTAAGAACTATGCTGTGCTCACCTTTGGAAAAGTAGTCAAAAGATATGAAGGTGGAGGGTAAAGAAAGCTGGCTGAGCAGAAGCTATATAGATGGTTGAGGTAGCAGTCAGATTTCTGTAGCCTGTCAGAATTTCCCAAGGGTTCCCTAAAATTCTTCGGAAATGCAATTTGGGACACACTGGAATTGCCACAGGTGGGAAAGTTTGCATACCAAGCAAAAGTATGACCTCATATCTTCTGAAGAAAGGATGTTGTTGGGATGAATACTTTTTGTAAATTTAAAATGAAATATCTTTTACCTCATTAAACAGCTTCATATTTTTCAAATGAGCCAGCTTCTAGTTGGAGATGTCACTCCAGTGGAAGAAAGCTTGCCTAGAAAGTATGGCCCTGAATTCAAACACACACACACACACAAGCGCGTGCACACGCACACGCACACGCACACACACATACAAAGTAACAGGTTTCACCCAAAGAACAGTTCTCACATAATCCAATAAATCCAATTAGCCAGAAAGATTCTGTATCTTTAACAGAAAGTACAACTAGCACAAAAGATTAAAATACAGGTTATCCTGGTGGTTTCCATAACCATTCCTATTAGACTAAGTCTCCAAAGATCAATTTTTTCCTGGAAATTATAAATGTATTATTATTTTAATATATTTTTATTGTATTGTAAAGGTGATGTACAGAGAGGTTACAGTTGCATAAATCAGGTAATGAATACATTTTCTTTTTTGTGAAAATACCGTTACATTTTCTTTTTCAACAATATTATCCCTTCTCTTGCTCTCTCCCAGTTTTTTCCTTCCACCCCCATCTGCAAGTTGTATAGTTCATTTTCACCATAACTGAGTATCACTCCTGCATTTGTTCACCCTTTGTTCCACTCTTTCTGTGCCCCTCTTTGCCCTCCCCAAAACTTACACAGAAAATTAAAGAAAACAGCAACAAAAAAACAAACCTCTTGTTTCTATTTCTTGGAATTAATTTCAATAAATATTATTTTATATGATCATATGCAAAAAAATCGATCTTGGTTTCAGTCTCTGCTGGTAAACAAGAAAAAAGTCTCCAATGATGGATAGCCTTAGCATTTCCTTCAAATATTACCCTTCTTAATCTATCACTTTCTCTGTCCCTTCCCTGGGTGTGAAAGCTAGACATCTATCCCTCCCACACTGACTGTAAACTGCCTCTTGGGTCCTCTTTTTCAGTACAAAGATTCCTTTGATACGTCTTTAAAGTTGAACTACACCTGAATATGGGGATCTGGGGGCAAGCCTTAAATTGCACTTGGAGTTGTCTAACCTTGTAACACAGTTTTCACCTAAGATTACCTAGGCTGTGGTTTCCACTGAGTTCTTAAAGAATCATGATAAACCATTATTTGAATCATGTTCTATTAATCCTCATGCATTCATTGGCTCCCTTAATGAGCATTTATGGAACATGTATTTTTTTGTAACTCCACACTGTGGATAAGAATGTTGATGCTATTACACTTAATGTTGAAAAACTAAAGCCATTTCATCTTAACTCAGGAATGAGACCAGGATGTCCACTCTCTCCACTTCTCTTCAATCTAATATTAGAATGTCTAGCTATAGCAATAAGACAAGATGCAAACATAAAGGGGATTCAAATAGGGAAAGAAGAAGTAAAACTCTCCCTCTTTGAAAATGACATGATCTTATATTTAAATAATCCCATAGATTCCACTCCCCAAATTACTCAAGCTGATCCAAAACTTTGGCAAAGTAGCAGGGTATAAAATTAACCCCCCAAAATCAATGGCTTTTCTATATGCCAACAATGAGAAAAGTGTGGCTGAAATTAGGAAAGCAACTCCATTCGTAATAGCCCCACAAAACATAAAATACCTGGGAATTAACTTAAGCAAAGAAGTGAAGGACCTCTATGATGAAAACTTTAAAAACCTGAAAAGGGAAATCAAAAGAGAACTTAGAAAGTGGCAAAAACTCCCGTGCTCCTGGATTGGAAAGATCAACATCGTGAAAATGACAATACTTCCCAAGGCCATATACAAATTCAATGCGATACCTATCAAAATTCCAATCTCATTCTTCAAGGAAATAGAAGAGGCAATACAAAAATTCATATGGAACAATAAAAGACCCCGAATAGCAAAAATGATCCCCAACAGAAAGAACAGTGCTGGAGGAATATCAATAACATATTACAAACTCTACTATAAAGCCATAGTAATCAAAACAGGTTGGTACTGGCACAAGAACAGACCTCAAGACTAATGGAATAAAACTGAAAACCTAGAAATGGAACCACAGACCTATAGCCACCTTATCTTCGATAAGGGAGCTAAAATAATAGAATGGAAGAAAGACAGCCTCTTCAGTAAATGGTGGTAGCAAAATTGGTTAACTACTTGTAGAAAACTAAAGCTAGATCCTTATATATCACCCTGCACCAGAATCAACTCCAAATGGATCAAAGACCTCCGAGTCAAAGCAGACACTCTGAAAA
>NW_012267404.1:10767-19928 GCF_000151885.1 Dipodomys ordii
GAAAAAACAAATCGTTTAAATAGGGATACAGGTGGACCCATTGCAACATGAGACGTATAAGTCGTTATGTTGAAAATGAACTTTACAACTTTGGTGGGGGGAGGAGGGTTGGGGGGGAAGGGGAGGATGGGAAGGAATGGGAAGGGGAAACAAAGGAGGAGGCTACAATGGTGATAAGAAATGTACTCCTTGTCTTGCCCACGTAATTGTAACCCCTCTCTACAGTATTTTCACAATAAAAAATAAATAAATAATAAAAAAATAAAAGACTGTTGATGCTAATATCAGCCTTTATTTTTATGTTTTTATTTTTTTAATAATTTCCAAGTACATCAACTTACATGATTCAAAGTACAAGAAGTATCTATGATATAAAATAAATATAGGTGCCTTGGAAATTGATATAGTCTATGTCAATGTACAAAATCTATAAACCTTTTACTTTCTATTTTTTTAATTAAAAAAATTGATGTGAGGCATTTCTTCATGGACTCTCCATAATTTTCTGAATACTTTGCTCTTCTTTAAGGTAAACAAAATATCTTTCTGTCCATTTCTGGTATGTCAGAGGATTCTTGGACGAAGTTCACACTTAGGGCATTTTCAATCTGGAAATTAATAGGAGTGAATTTTTTAATTTGATTTTCATATAATTACTGTTTAGCATTTTGTGCAAAAAGTACTATTCTAATTGACATTATTAGCCTACATGAGGAAAAAAATAGTTGAATGCAATATATGTATTGGAATCTTTCATTTTTTTCCCTTAATATCTGAATACATACATATACATACCCACATACACATGTAAATTCAATGCCTACTAGGCCATAAAATATATACCACTGGATAGTGTTTATAACCATTATTTTAATATTCACATCCATTACCATGACTATTACAAGATATAATATATCATAGCGCCATTGCCCACTACACTGCACACACAACTTTTCAATTCTTTTGTGAAAAAAATACTCACTCCATATTGGTGGTGCGTTTTCATAAGGTAAGTACTTGAAAAGGAAAACCAATAATTTCTTCCTCTGTATTTGAGTTTTTGTAATAAAATTATAATTATTCTCAGAAAATTAATATGATTACTCTTAGTAAGACTTTTGCTGCAAATGTTTAAACTTATATCTATCCTTGAGCACTAATCTTCCACAATTTTCTGACTGCATTTTCGCCCCTTGAGGAAAACATACAAACAAACACGTTTTTCTGTTAAAACTTGATGTTCAAAAGTTCATTAGCATCAATAAAGTAGTCTCTTGAAGATCTACACATTAAAACAAAATATCTGTAAGTATTTTTTCTAATTTTTCTAAGTATTTTTCTCTATTGAATTAGAGACTAAAATATCTTGGGCTTCTGGAAACACTCCTGTGCATTGGGAAGACAGATTTAGTAATATATTTTCTAGAGTAATACAGTGGGTTTGCTGTGCTGCAATTTATTTGCCTTTTTTTCTATAAGACTGTATGAAAACAAGAACGTTCCTGGGTATCCACCTGCATAACATCACTCTGCTACTTCTCTAATTTGATCAGCCCTCTTGAAATCACCTTCCATGTTCTTCCCACAGGCTTCTAGATCTTTATAAGATCTTCTGTTACATTTGAAATTTTTTGAAATGTTTACTTCAAGCTCCCTGTAGTGATTCCTGAATAATTTTTTTCCTTTCAGTGAATTTCAAGACAGATTAAAGAGTGGCAAATTGTACAATTATTGCAGAAACGAAAAAAGGACCAAATTCCTTTAGCAAAAAACCTTAAGAGGTTCTACAAGGTAAATGCATTTTGAAATGTCTCTACACAAATTTCAGGATTCTAAAAAAAACCAGGAGCACTGCAGAAGATTGGCTAACTATTTGAGCAACCTACAAAGATGATTGAATAAGAAATGTACATGTGGAAGTCTTAGCATATTTGACACTGTTAACAAAAGAAATACATGTCCATTATAAAAATCAAAATTAATAAGGGAAAAAAACTATCAAAAATCTTTAAATCGTTTTTGTAGAAGAAACCATACTATTAGTTTTATGCATATTTTAGATAATTCCATACTACAGCTTGGGTTTTGTTTTCAATTTGACACTCACATGGGAGACAGGATAATACATTACTGAATAACACATGGGTCACAGGAGAATTTAAAGAAGAAATTTAAAAGTTCTTACAATTCAATGAAATTGAGAACACATCACAATGGGACCTCTTGGGTACAGCAAAAGCAGTGCTGAAAGGAAAGTTTATAGCTTTACATGCACACCTAAAAATAAAAACAGAAACAGCTTAAGTAAATAGCCTCATGATGCAACAATAACTGCTAGAAAAACAAGACCGAACCCAAAACTAGTAGAAAGAGGGAGATAGCAATGATTAAGGCAGACATTGGTGAAATAGACTTTAAAAAATCTATACATAAAATCAATGAAACAAAAATCTGATTCTTTGAAAAAATTAACAAAATTGAGAGACCACCAGTGAGATTGACAAAGAAAAGATTCAAATCAATAAAATCAGAGATGTCACAGAAAACATCTAAGAAAAAACAACAAACATCTAAGAAATCCAAACAATTGTTCAGGACTACTTTCAAAATCTCAAAATCCGTACTCAAAAATGCAGAAAAATCTAGCAGAAATGGGCACGTTTCTAGAGACAAACTGCCTAAACTGAACAAATAAGATATAAGCCAGTTAAACAGGCCAGTGACACGCAATGGGATTAAGGAAGTAATCAGATGTCTTCCAACAAAGAAAAAGCCCGGCCTGGATTGATTCACCACTGAATTCTATAAGACTTCTAAAGATGAACTAACATCAACACTCCTCAAGCTTTTCTGTGAAATTAAAACAGGAGCAATTCCAACCTCATTCTATGAAGTCAATTTCACACTCATCCCAAAACCAGGTAAGGATCCAACAACAAAAAAAGAGAGAACTACGGGCCAATTTCTCTGATTAACAAAGATGCAATGTTCTTCAATAAAATACTAGCCAAAAGAATCCAGAAACAAATTTAAAAATTATACATTATGACCAAGTAGGCTTCATCCCACAAACAAAAGACTGGTTCAACCTTCACAAATTAATAAATGTAATTCATCATGTCAACACAGCCAAAGACAGGAACTACATGATCAACTCAATAGATGCAGAAAAATCCTTCAATGAAATATAATGTTTATTCATATTAAAAGCTTTGGAGAAGCTAGGAATCTCAGGAAAATTCCTTAAAATAATAAAGCTATATATGACTGACCAACAGCCAACATCATACTTGAATAAGGTAAAACTAAAACCATTTCCCCCCAAATCAGGAACAACGTAAGGACGTCCACTCTCTCCAGTCCTCTTCAATATAGTTCTGGAATTCCTATGCAAGGCAATAAATAAGGCAAGAAAAGGACATGAAAGGGATTCGCATAGGGAAAAAAGAAATAAAAATATCCTTATTTGCAGACAACATGATCTTACTCCTAAAGGACCCAAAAATCTCCCTTCTCAAGCTCCTAGAGCTGATCAATCACTTTGTCAAAGTAGCAGGATACAAAATTAGCCCTCAAAAATCAATATTCTTTCTGTATGCAAACAATGTACAAGCATAAAAGGAAATCATGAAAACAGTTTCATTTGCAAAAGGCTCAAAAAAAAAAAAACCTCATAGGAACTAACCTAACCAAAGGCATAAAAGACTTTATAACAAAAACTATAGGTGGGAAGGAAGGGATGGTAGGGGAAAAACAAAGGAGGAGGCAACAATGCTGGATAAGAACTGTACTCCTTACCTTGCTCACATAACTATAACCCCTCTGTCCAGTATTTTCACAATAAAAACTTATTAAAAATGAGAAAATTGGACAAAACCAAAAAAAATCTGAAGAAAGACATCAAAGAGGACACCAAAAAAAATGGAAAGACCTTCCATATTCATGAATGGGTAGAATCAATATTGTAAAAATGGCCAAAAATGATATACAAAAATGGTATACAAATTCAATGCAACCTACATCAAAATCCCAACCACAGTTTTTTAATTGAGATAGAGCAATCCAAAAGTTCATATAAAACAACAAAAGACCTAGAATAGCTGAAGCAATTCTAGTCAAACAAAGGAGGGGGTAACAATGCTGGATAGGAAATGGACTCATTACCTTGCTCATGTAACTGTAACCCCTCTGTACAGTATCTCTTTTTTGGGGGGTGGGAGGGGGTCCAGTCATGAGGCCTGAACTCTGGGCCTGGGCACTGTCCCTCAGCTCTTCAGCTCAAGGCTAGTGCTCTACCACTGGAGCCACAGCGCCACTTCCCACTTTTTTTCTTTTTGCTTATGTGGTGCTGAGGAATCAAACCCAGGGCCTCATGCATGCAAGGCAAGCTCTCTACCACTGAGCCACCTTCCCAGCCCTCCGTACAGTATCTTTACAATAAAAAAATATATGTTGAAAAAAGCAAAGCAGGTGGTATCACAACACCAGACCATGAACTCTACTATAGAGCTATAACAAAAGCTCAATGGAACAAAAGATTAATGGAACAGATTAGAAGATCCAGAATAAAATCATATACTCACCATTACCTGATATTTGATAAAGGAGCCAAAGACATAGAGTGGAAAAAGTATTACCTTCAATATATGGTTTGGGGAAAACTGGGCATCTATATGCAGAAAAAGTGGATATCTGTTTGTTGTCATGCACTAATATCAATTCGAAGTGGATCAAAGACCTCAATGTCAAAACCAAAACCAGGGGTACAATACAATAGGAGAGAGACTTCATAAGTGGGACTACATCAAAATAAAAAAATGTTTCTGCACAGCTAAGGACATCATTACTAAACTAGAAAGACAACTAAACTAGAAAGACACCCAACAGAGTGGGAGAAGATCTTCACCAGCAATTTATAAGACATAGGCTTCATATCCAATATATACAAGACTTCAAGAAACTAACCCCTCCCAAACATAATAAATCAATCATTAAATGGGCAAAGGAACTAGCGAAGGAGAGACTTCTCAGAAGGAGAGATAAGAATGGCAAAGAAATACATAAGGAAACACTCATCATCCTTGGTCATAAAGGAAATGCAAATCAAAACAACTAGGAGATTCCATCTCACCCCAGTTACATTGGCCAACATTGTGAATTTGGGCAACAAATATTGGTGGGGAAGTGAAGAAAAAGGAACTCTATTGCACAATTGGTGGAGATGTAAGCTAGTACAACCAACTATGGACAGCAATCTGGAGATTCCTCAGAAAACTAAACATAGACCTTCCCTACAACCCAGTGATACCACTCCTGAGAATCTACCCTGAACATCGAGAACCAGGATAAGGACACCTGCACATCTATGTCCATTGCAGCACTATTCACAATAGCCAAGATATGGAAATAGGCTAGATGCCCCACAGTATGTGAGTGGATCCAAAAGCACACAACGGAATTTTACATAGCCATTACAAAGAATAAAATAATGTCATTTGCAGGGAAATGGATAGAACTAGAACAAATCATGTTAAGTGAGGTAAGCCATGCTCAGAGAGATAAACATAGCATGTTCTCTCTGATATGCAGAAATTAGATCGAAAATACACTGGGATTCTAGATACTCACAGGATTCTAGATACTCACTTACAGTGAGAACAAAAGAGAATACAAAACACAAAGGCACAATGCCTATGTGCCTCTTTGTAGTTACATAAAACAATTTATATATATATATATATATATAGATTATATATATATATGGAAACGAGACCCTTTCCTTTTATAATTTTTTATTTTTTAATTTTTTGAATCTTTTGATGACTCTGTTTTCTATTCGAGTGTACATCTTTAGGAGGGTTGTGGGAGGGCATAGAACTCAAGTGAAAAAGGGTGAAAATTGCAGAAGTGGAACTCACTAGACACTGGTGAAACTGAACTATACAACTTGTGGGTAGAGACAGGAGGGAGGGACTAGGAGAGAATGAGGGAACAAAAGACACTATATGAAAGGAAATGCACTCATTAACTGACTCGTGTAATTGTATTCGCTCTATCCATCAATCGTATAATAACAATAAAGTAAATTGATAAAAGAAAGTAGACAACCTTTGATTCATTCATGATTTTAGAAGAAATATTTTCAGTTTTCCATTATTCAATATAATGCTGGTTATAGGTTTGTCATATATGGTCTTTCTTATGTTGAGGTACCTTTCTTCTATTCATAGTTTCTTCAAAGCTTTCTCATGAAGACCTGTTGAATTTTGGCAACAATTTTTTTTAGATCTATTCAGATAATTATGTGATTTTTGTCCTTTATTTGCATGTTTATTGGGTGACATTTGTCAACCTATCTTTGCATTCCTAGAATGAAAGAAACTTGATCATGTCATATGATCTTGTAAATCTATAATTAAATTTTGTTTGTAAGTATTTTGTTGAGGCATTTTTGCATCACTGTCCATCACAAATATTGGTCTGTAGTTTTCTCTGTTGTGTTATCCAGTTTAGGTATCAGGGTAACACTGGCTTTATAGAATAAATTTGATAGTGTTCTTTTTCTTTCTATTTTATGGAATAATTTGAGGAATGTTGGTGTTAAACTTTCATTAATGGTCTGGTAGAACTGAAGGGTGAGTCTATCCAGAACAATTATCATTCCATTTTGATGGGGAAATCAAAACTTTGCAGGATTACAATTAGCTGGAGCAGTTTATGGCTATCACACTTGATTGCAGAAGATACTTTAAGGAATTACTATACTCATAAGAAGAAGAAAGGCAATCACAAACACACTGGGAAAGAGTAAAATTCAAAAGGTAATAAAGGAACATAGGAGAATTGAGAAAGAATCAAATACATTAACCAGCAAAGCAACAAAAAACAAAAACAAAAATGAATAATGGTGAAAGAAAAGAACAAACCCTAGACTCAACTGTTAAAATTAAATAAAGAGTCGGGTGCCAATGGCTCACATCTGTAATCCTAGCTACTCAGGAGGCTGAGATCTGAGGATCCCAGTTCAAAGCCAGCCCAGACAAGAAAGTCTGTGAAACTCTTATCTCCAATAAATCACTAGGAAACCGGAAGTGGCGCTGTGGCTCAAGCGGTAGAGCACTCGCCTTGAGCTGAAGAGTGCAGGGACAGTGCCTAGGCCTAGAGTTCAAGCCCCATGACCCACAAAAAAAAATTAAATTAAATTAAATTAAATAAAAAAGGAAATGGTACATATCTCTTAACCATAACCTTAACTGTAGACTTAAAGCTCCCATCAAATTGTCAAAATGGATTAAAAATCAAACATTTGTTGTCTACAAGAAATACATCTTACAACAGACTAAAAGTGAATGGATATAAAAAGACAGGCCAAGCATATGAAAGTAAAAAACAGCATCTTTACAATAAAATAAAATCAAAAACATGAAAAAATAAAAAAATAATAATTATAGTGAATAAAGCCAATTTCAACCAAAAACTAGTTAGAAGAGATAAGAAAAGGCATTGCACAAGGGAAGAATTAACCAATAAGGTATTATAATTACAATTATAAATATATATACAATGTGTACAATTCTAAATATATAAATTCTAAATACAATATATATACTTCTAAATATATTTATGTGTATGTATACATACAACCAATGTCAGTGCCATCAAATTTATAAAACAAACTTTGCTGAACATAAGGAGACAGATAGAAACAAATAGAATCATAGTGCATACCTACAATTGGCTATCCCCATCAAAAGCTGAAACATAGCTACCAGAAAAAGGAAATTAGCCAAGATATCTCACAATGACGTATGGTTTGCAAATAAAAATGGACAAAGATATCTCAGAATAACATATGGCTTGCAAATACTTGCCCTTGCTGTATAGACTGCCTCCTACTACTGTTGGTTGGTTATTCTTTCCTTTTTTTTTTTTCTTTTTTTTTGGCTGGGTGCTGTTCCTCAGCTCTTCAGCTCAAGGCTAACACTCTACCACTTGAGCCACAGCGCTACTTCCGGTTTCCTGGTGGTTTATTGGAGATAAGAGTTTTCTGGACATGGGCTGGGAAGATGGCTCAGTGGTAGAGCGCTTGCTTTGCATGCCTGAGGCCCTGGGTTCAATTCCTCAGCACCACATAAGCAAAAAATGAAAAAAGCCGGAAGTGGCACTGTGGCTCAAGTGGTAGAGTGCTAGCCTTGAACCGAAGAGCTGAGGGACAGCGCCCAGGCCCAGAGTTCAGGCCCCACAACTGGACCTCCCACCCCCCAAAAAAAAGAATTTCCTGGACTTACTTGCCAGGGCTGGCTTTGAACCATAATCCTCAGATCACAGCCTCTTGAGTAGCTAGGATTACAGGTGTGAGCCACCGTGCCTGGCTGTTGGTTATTCTTTAGCAGAAATATTTTTAATTTGATTTAACACTGTTTTGTTGCCTGTGACTTTGGGTTTTACACTCAAAACTTTCTTGCCCAGAAAAATGTCATGATTTTTTATCACCTTTTCTTTTAGTTGCTTTACAGTTTTAGTTCTCATATTTAAAATCTCTTTTGAGTTAATTGGTGTGTTTGGTTTGGAATAAAGGTTTTATTTATTTCATTCTTCTGCATATGGATATATAGTTGCCTTGACTTCATATATTGAAGAGACTATAATGTTCCCATTGTGTGTTTTTGGTAACTTGCACAAAAATCAATTGATCATGCATGAATGAATTTAATTTGAGGCTTTCTACTGTTTCATGTTCTATGTCTTGTTTTTATGGAAGTACTATGTAGATTTGGATTTTTATAGTTTTGTAACATATTTTGAAGTCAGGTAGTATGAGGCTTCCAGTTTTCTTCTTTTCACTCAAGGTGGATTTGTCTATGCAGAGTCTTCTGTTGTTCTACAAACATTTTAGGATTATTTTTTCTATTTCTATCATTGGAATTTTTGTAGTTATGAGATTAAATCTGTGCGTAACTTTGGATAGTAGAGACTTTTTAAACAATGTTAGAGTTTTATGTTTAACAGAACAACTTGGCATTTATTTCTGTCTTCATCAATTTTCTTCATCAAAGTATTATACTTCAGGGCTGGGAAGGTGGCTCAGTGGTAGAGTGCTTGCCTTGCATGCTCGAGGCCCTGGGTTCGATTCCTCAGCACCACATAAGCAAAAAGAAAAA
>NW_012267404.1:19978-72091 GCF_000151885.1 Dipodomys ordii
AAAAAAAGCCAGAAGTGGTGCTGTGGCTCAAGTGGTAGAGCGCTAGCCTTGAGCTGAAGAGCTGAGGGACAGCACCCAGGCCCAGAGTTCAGGCCCCACTACCAGCCCCCCCCCCAAAAAAGTATTATACTTCAAGGTGTAAGTCTTTTATTTTCTTACCTAAATTTATTCTTAAAATGTCAAATAATATTGTGAAGTAGGCTTGTTTTTTTATTTCTTTTTTTGATAGAACATTATTGGTTTACAAAAATACAGATTATTTTTCCATGTCAGGTTTTTATCTTCTGTTTACTGGATTTATTTTTTAGTTTAACCTTTTAATTTTTTTTTGTTCTAGTAGTAAGTTGGGTTTTATAACCAAGGTTAAAGGCCTATAGTTTTCCTTTTTAGTAATTTCCTTGTCTCACTGTACTATCAATGTAATGTTGAACTCATAAATGAGCTCAAATATAGTCTCTCTTTTTCAATTGAAAGACCATAAAAAGTGTCAGAATTATTTCTTTAAATGTTTGTTAGGATTCAGCTTTGAAGCCATCAGGTTTTTGAATTTGCTTTGATGGGAGGCTTTTTATTACTGAATCAATCTCATTACTTGTTATTGTTCTATTTAGATGTTCTATTCATTGTTCAGTCTCAGTAGACTGTATGTGCTTAGGAAGTTATTCACTTTCCAATTTGTTGTCACATAATTGCTTGCCGTTATCTCTTACAATCCTTGTGTTTCTGTGGTTTTAGTTGTAATATGTCCTTTAAGCTCACATTTTGTTGGTATCTTCTCTCTCATTTTCTTAGTCTAACTAAAGGTTTGTCAATTTTGTTATTTTTCATGAAAACAACTGTGGAGTTTTTGTCCTTGTTTTTCTATATCATTTCTTCAGTCTCCATTTCACTTATGTCTGCTCTTATCTTTTTTATTTCTTTCCATCTACTAACTTTGGGCTTAGTTTATTCTTTTTCTAGTTCCTGGGGTATAACATTAAGTCATTTGTTTGTAATATTTCTTTTATGATATAGAATGTATTCTTGTAAATTTCTCTGCTTAGCACTGTTTTGGCTATATTCCATCAGATTTTGTATGTTGTGTTTTATTTTACTTTGTCTTAAGGTATTTTCTGATTGTTCAAATTTTTATTTGGCCAATAGATGTGTAAGAGACAGAGTTGTTTCAATTTCACATATTCATGAATTTCCAAGTGTTGTTATTTCTTACAGTTTTGGTTGTGAGATAATTTGCTGTTTCAGTCTTTGTTACCTGCTAAGCAAAACAGGTGCCTTTGGGGCAAACTCCTATACTAATGCACCTTCGATGTCCTTTCTCTTTTCAGTGTTTCTGTTCACCATTTATGCTGCAAATTGTGCATGCAGAAAAGAGTTGTTGTTAATATTTTAACCTAATAAACTTGTGCTCCATGAACCTGGAGAAGAACATACTCAACAATGTGTCTGGCCATTATTCTTTTTGGGATTATGACCATTAATAACACACTCAGGCATGTGCCCACTGATAAGTTTTCCTGTGCAAATATGTATATGATCACCAAACAAAAATCTCCATATCTCCACTGTTGCAAGTATGGAACTAATGGAAGATAATACAGGAGGGCATTGTTTTCAAAACTATTGTCATGTTCTCCTTACTTGCTGCAGATAATACACCTTTCTCCATATTTGTCCAGGAATGTTTTGGGGGTTTGCACTCCTAGGATACGCCTCTGCTTTTTGCTTACACCTTCTCAACTATATTGAGGTTTGTTTTACACCCAAAACAGTGATGTGGTTCTACCAGGGATGCAGCTTCCTACTCTAGCACAACTTCATTAGTGAAGATCAGTGATGCTGATCACTGCAGAGATCTCAGTAGCAAAGATTTGAGGTATCTGTAGTAAGAGAAGAAGGGAAAATCTGGTGGGATCTTCCTGTGGTAAAATCTGATCTTCCTGACCTGACTTCTGTTATCAGAAGGCATCCTTCTGTGTCCCAGGTTCAACTCTTAGACATAATTGTGTTGGCATTAACACCACTGTCCAGTGCAGTGTTGTGGCATGTAGAGATCAGTCATGGAGCCAGGTGGAAGGAAGAGGAGTCCCAAGTCTAGGGTAGCGGTGAGTGGCATCACTGTCCTGAGTGCAGACACTTTCACAGCACTGCTTCTAATGGAGGTACAGAAGCTTATGAAGCTGCCAGACTCCTTTCAACCAATAGCTGGGTATAATGTCATGATTCTGTAATCCCAGCTACGTAGAAAAATGAGGTCAGAAGTATCATGGTTCCAAGCCAACAAGATTGATCACAAGATTCCTTCTCAAGAGAGTACATGCCTGTCATTTCATGTACAGAAACGATGTAAGATAGGAAGAAACAGGACTGGAGGTATGGCTCACAGTGGTAAACACCTGCCTAGCAAACATGAGCTAAAACCACAGGGCCACCCAAAAAAAGTATAAAAGTTAAACTTGTTACCACATGCTTTTATATATAGGAAACCCTGAATTCCAAAAGAGAGATGACAGAAATGGTAAATTTCATAAAGTTTCAGGATACAAAATTAATGCACAAAAGCACGAACGTGTCTTTATACTAAGAATGAACATCCCAATAATGAAATGAAGAGAATTATCCTACTTATAATTGTCACCAAAAAAGATAAAATACTTAGAAATAAATTTATCCAAAGATGTGAAAGACCTAAACATTAATAAGTATAAAACATGTATCTGAAAGATGACACAGAATTCAACAGTTAACATGTTAAAACTCAACAGTTAAAAAACAAATGTTCAGAAAAATTCTGAAGAAATTCATTTCCAAAGGATATTTGCAGATGTCAAATAAGGACATGAAAAGATACTCAGCATCATATGTCATTAGAGAACTGCAAATTCAAACAAAAGGTTACTACTATATGCTTGAGCTACAGCCCAAAATACTAATGACAATATCAATGTGTTCTACAAATATTGGCTCCCACTGTGGCTTGTCTTTTTATTCTTTATTCAATCTCCATTCAGGTTGAACAACAAATTAGACAACATAAAAATTAATGACTTGAAATAGAAGTGATAGAATTAACCAGAATATTGTATACAAAGACAGATTTTAAAATATTTTGAAGAAGGATAGACTGAGATCTATCTAAAATGTCTGAGTCACCAAAGACAGAGACAATGTGGAAGGAGCAGTATTTAGTAGACACAGTGATTAAGAATTTTCCAGAGTCAAGAAACACAGCAAATAGCACAACACACACACACACACACACACACACACACACACACACACACACCCCTGGACACAATATGGATTGGCTGCAATATTCCTAAGACAAAAAAATGGTCTTACAGAGAATCAAAATGGCAAAATTTCTTCTAAAAAAACAACAATTAGATTCACAATAAAGGTTAGATGACTGCAGAATGAAACTTCAAAGTACTACCTAGAACATCATACCCAAGAATATGTTTAGGGGTGATTATTTTGTTGGTACTGGAGTTTGACCTCAGAGCTTCTAGTTGGCTTACATTTTTGGCCAGTGTTATTAGCATTTGTGCCCCACCTCCAACCAGGCTCTTTACTGGTTATTTTGGAGACAAGGTCTTGCTTGAGCTGACTTCTAACAACAATTCTCCAAATCTCAGCTTCCTGAGTAGCTGTGGTTACAGGTATAAGCCACTGCTGCCTGGAAAAAAAAATATTTTTTAAATAATGAGTGTGAAATCAAATATATTCTAGATAACAAAACTAAGAATTTTCCACTAATTGACACCCAAAAAAAGAGGCAGAATCTTAAGAATAAATGTAACTAAGTTAAATAAAGGCCTCTATTGCAGTTGATTTTGTTGTTCAGGTCAATTTTACACCAGTGGTCATTTCACTCATATAAACAGACTGAAACAAATAAACAATGTATTTCAAGTTCTTTGAACCCAAAGTTCTATCATTAGATGTTGAAGGGTTTATGTCCAATCCACGACATTTGGCATTAGTTTACATTGGAATACTTCAGGCATAGGGCCAGTACTGGGATTTGGGGATATTAATCACATGAAATGAACTGGTGGTGCCTTCCAACCCAGGTTAATTTGCTGCAAAATAATTTGCTTATCTGCCTGCTTACTTTCACAGGAGACTAAATGGCTTCTGCACAAGTGCCTAAGTAGGAAGACTAGGGAAATGATCACCACATTATGCCAATCTCAGATCTGGCCCTCTTTCTCCTCAGTAGCATGTGCAGCTTGGATAAGGCTGTTTGGCGGTAAAACAGGGATTCTGTCAATACTATTTACACAAAGACACTGGCAGCAGAGGCATCCCTTCACCATGCTTCTTGAACAGCAAACACAATGAGAGTCCAGAACAGAAGAGGGGAAAGCAGGAAGAAGCAGTGGTTAAGAACACATAGGAAATGGACTCATTCCCTTGCTCATGTAACTGTAAACACTCTGCACAGTAATTTTACAATAAAAAATGTACAAAAAATAGAAAATTTTTTAAAAAAAGAAAGAACACATGTAAGCCAGGCTCCTGTGGCTCACACCTGCAGTCCTGGCTACTAAGGAAGCTGAGATCTGAGGATCATAGTTCAAAGCCAGCCTGGGCAAGAAAGTCCATGAGAGTCTTATTTCCCATCAACCACCAGAAAACGAGGAGTGGCACTGTGGCTCAAATGGCAAAGTGCTAGCCTTGAGCTCAAGAGCTCAGGAACAGCACCCACAGACCTAGAGTTCAAGTCCCATGACCGAACACACACACACACACACACACACACACACACACACACACACATCTGAGAATACTCCTCAGAAAGAATAGGAAGAAGAGTCACCAACAGTGGAGTAAGATTCTACTTGAAACAAGAAGGCAAAAACCAGTACAGTAACAGTACAGAGGAGTACAGTAACACCTCTGCCCATGTATGTGCACACGGTAAACAAATATGACATCAAGCACCTTCGTGGTATTTATTTTTCCACTGGTTATTAGACCACTCACTGCCCTTCTTATGAAAGCGTATCCCTGTGGCTTCTTCCAACGATTGTTCAATTATTTTTAGGAATCAGGGTACAGAATTTTTGTCACAGAGATGACTCTCATAGCATTGTCACTATATCTATTCTGCCAAGGAAAAATCTTACAAAAATTTAGTATAAAGAATTGTTCCACTTTGGAGGTGACAAAAAGAAAGAAAATCCAAAAGACTAGATGGAAATCAGAGCATTAGATGGAAAGCACAACAGAAAAAGCAGAGAGGAAAAGGAGGACAGAAGCAAAAATTGCATCGACATGAAGAGGAAGGTGATGATAAGGACACCAGGGTAGTTTACGATTTAGGAAGCTATTAATGGCAAATGGACTGCAAATCTTTCCTAAGAAGGGTGGACCACAAAAAAAGAGTGGGCCACATCCAAGATTGTGGTCTAAAGAACAACAAGAATAATGATTGCTTATCTATCCATTTGTCTATCTATCTTCCATCATTGTTAGCCAGCTCAATATGAGAAATGAATAGAAAATTAATTAAGATGAAACTGAGCATATAGTAAATGATATCAACCTGTGTCTTTAGTTAGTTTTATGAGCTCACTGACAGCATGTGTGCAGATCTGCCTCTAGGTAAAATGGCATAACACACATAAGAATCTATGTAATGCTTTGTATGTGAAGAATACAAAGCAAAGACTGTTTGATAAAAAGCTCTTCTAGTAATTCTGAATGGTAGAAGACTGAAATAAAATAAAATAAAAAGCACTCAAAATTCTAGCACTGTTAATATATGACATTCACCATGTCACATAAAACAGATCAGCATCATCACATATACACTCATGTGCATATATATACTCATGCTTGCATAAACACATGCACCTATAAAAACACATTTTTAAAAAATATATATATGACAAAATAATCTACAGATGCATGAATATAAAATCTATATACAGAAACAGAATAGATAGATAGATAGATATCCAGCACCTGATATTTAAATAAAAATTGTATCAGTGAAGCTACATCAGTTAAGCATTTAGTTAATTTAAACATCTAAGCATCCATCTACAATGAAAAAACAAAGACCGCAAGGATTCCATTGTATGTATGTGTGTGTGTGTGTGTGTGTGTGTGTATCACATTTTCTTGATCATTTCATCTACTAAGGGACATCAAAAAGAATGGCATTGCTCCATTTGTAAGGAAATGGAAAGACTTGGAAAAAATCATATTAAGTGAAGTAAGTCAGATCCAAAGAAATATAGGTCCCTTAACAAAGGAGGAGGCTACAATGCTTGATAAGAAATGTACTCATTATCTTGCCCATGTAATTGTAACCCCTCTGTACAGTATTTTCACAATAAAAAAAGAAATATAGGTCCCATGGTTTCCCTTATTTATGTCTAGTATAATGTTATCAGATAAGCAGAAAAGCTCAAAAGTTATATACATAGGACCATATAAGATGATTTTAAACAAAATGATCCCCAAGATATGGACACAAGACATTTTTCTTTGTTGTTGTTGTTGTTTTTCATATACTATGTGGGGGTTTTTGTTTCTTTTGTATGTTCTCCCCCTATGGTACATCCCTATTGTCACTATATTTGATTTTGGTACCCTGCATTTTGTATATACATCTATCTAATTTGGGGAGGGTAAGGGGAATAACAAAATGCTGAAACAAGGACACAGGATGACCCATTGCAATGATGATACTCACAAGACACTATGTTGGAAATGAACTTTGCAACTTTGTGGCTGGAGGAGTTAAGGAGGTGGGAGAGGGAAGAGATAGTAGGAGAAAAACAAAGGAAGGGGTAATAATGCTCAACAAGAAATGTACTCATTACCTTACTCATGTTACTGTAACCCCTCAGAACAGCATCTTTACAATAAAATTAAATGGAAAAAAAGACTGCAAGGGATGGTAGGGGAAAAGCAAAGGAGGAGGCAACAATGCTTGAAAAGAAATGTACTCATTACCTTTCTCATGTGATTGTAACCCCTCTGTACAGTATTTTCACAATAAAAAAAAACCATTAAAAAAAGGACTGCAAAGAAAAGGAAAGGTTTATGAAGTGCAGACAATTGACCTTACAGTTGCTTCACACAATGAGTACAAGAGATTCCTAGCTTTCTTCCTATTCATTTTCAATGACAATGTGCCTTTTACAATGTAAGCATCTGGCTGCACTTTTTTTAAAAAAAAAAGGGGGATATCTTTTGCATAATGTGGCCCCAAAGGTGAACTTAGCACTTTTCCTGCTACAAGTCTGAGGAAATGGTGACTTTCTCCAAAGTGAGAGATTTAAACCCAGCTATATTGAACCTTCCAAGCAGAAATGAGCTAGGCCAACACCCACTTTCTTAGGTTCTTAAAAAATAATTGACTAAATGTAATGTTCACATTCTAGGATCATTTCCAAGCCTGTGTCTTGAGCAAGTTGAAATGTTTTGCTGAAGAGTTTTTGTTTGCTTTCTTTTTTTAATTTCCCAGAAGGCACTGAAGAACAACTGAAAAATTACTAACTCTTAAATCAATATTCATTTATAAGATAATTTTATTTATACAGTCTCCAAAATGAAGACATAGTGTTATTTTCTTTGCTTAGAATTATTTTTCTTTATGTTTTAAAGGTAGTTTATCACTTAATACTAACCTTCTTTGAAAGATACGCCTTCTTGTGCCCACTTTCCTTAATGCCCACTAAATAGTGGTTATGTAATTGTTTTGCATTGTCATAGTTCATAACATTGCAGTCTTCCCACTAGACATAACTGCTCATCGTTTTGTGATCTATTTCCACATGTTGTACCATTACTGCACACATTGAAAAATCATCATTTATCTCTTGATGTCTGGATTTTATCAAGTAGAATGGGGGAAATATAAATTAGAGTGTCTGACTTTTAACTTTCTGGCAGAATGACCTGAGAGACTGGTCGATTGCAGCTAGTGATTAGAACTAGCGAGAAATCTAAGACCAACCATAGTTTTCTCTTGTATAAGAGATTCATTTTCTGACCATAGAATTTTTATTACACTTTAGTAATTTAGCCTGAAATATCTTTTATTATTAGCTTTAAGTGGTTGTACAAAAGAGATGCCATTTAACAAAACAGTTTATGAACACAAAAAATATATGTTGACGAATGTCACCCCTTCCAACATTCTCACCCATCCCTCCACTACCACCCCTCCCATCCCTCTTCTTAATTTTGTAGGATATACAGTTGGATTCTTGCCTACATCTTCCCACTCTTCTCCTCTTCATTTGTCTACCCCTTTCACTTAGACCTCACCCCTTTCCAGTACCTCATTAGATCAAAATGTCTTAATGTCAACGATCCTATCAAGATTTTGTTTTTTCTAAGATAAATTGCCTTCTTATCTGCAATCTCATGTTTTAATTTAGTCCAAGAAAGTTTTCTTCTATTTTGCTCACTAGTCTTCCTATTATGACTAAAGTTAATAATAGACATATTAATATGAGTAAATATTTATGGTAATAAATATATTGCCAATGCAGAAATTATTTGAACACTTTTTATGTCCTATTTACTCAGTTCTCCTCTTGACAAAATCAATTGTCCTTCTCCTTATAGACTGATTATTCTTTCTCTGTCTTCAGTTTGATGATTCCTTATCTTAAGTGTTTTTTTACCTTTTCTATTTCATTTTTGTAGTATCTCAAGCTTGTGCAGTACTCGTGTCTGTGGCTGACTTTTCAGAGGTTATTTATTCCCTGAAAAGTTTGTAATGACTTTATTTTCTTACAGTTCTTATCTCATCTCCACTGATATACTTGTCATTTCTTTCTTGATGGAGTATAGTTTCTCATCAGAACCTCTTGAGCTCTTTTTCAGAGAAAATATCACCATTTCCTTGAAAATGTAGAGATTTTGTTATCGGAATTCTTGCTGTGGTTTACGTAACTCCTTTGTGATTCTTTTTGTAATAATGAGGGATAATGAGGGAGGAAGGATGATCTAGGGCTACACATGATATACATTTTTTTTGTTGTGGGCACAGCTTCACCAAATCCAGTTCTGTGTTGTGGGCTCATGTACGTGCTACCATGCGCTGGTTAGGTTATTACAAGAAAAGGAAACAGCCACGTGGATACCCTACCTTCATCCACTATAGCAGAGTGTTCATTATCATTACCTGCTGGTAAAGTACACATACAAAGCAAGTGGAATATTCACAGACTCTGTTGTAGACCCCATCGCTCGTAGAAACAGGCAGCCTCCCAGGGAAGTAAACCCTCACAGAGGTAACACCTCTGCTCGGTGATGTCAGACTCTCTATGGAATATTTCCTCCTTCTCGATGAAAAACCAAAATGGAAAAGGAGACAGTTGGTGAATAATAAACCCTGAGATAAACAAGAGCAAAATTAGTTAGAACCAAAAGACGTGTAACCGAAAGGGAGAAAGGGGATGACTCATCCCCAAAATTATGCAGCAGGCAGAGTTAAGTGTATAAGAAATTCTAATATTGAGAGGTAAAGCAGAATTGCAGAACCAACCTGCACCACCAGTTAAGACAATCAATTAAACTCTGATTACCCACATTCATCCCCTCCTGACTCACATTTCCAGGACCTACACAGAGAAGCCAAATGCAGAACAAGGATTCCAGTCACAGCCTTGACTGGCCTGCTTCCCCACCCCCCACATCCCCACACACACACACACATACACCCCACACACACACCCCATGCCTCCTCTTGCTGTTACTGCAGGGCTGGGAACTGTGAACTCACAGTGGATGCAGGGGGAGAGGGCAACGTAGAAGTCCAAGGTCTAGGGGAATGGCATTGCTGCTGCAATCTGCCAGACACAAGGTCACAGAGGGGAGGGGACCTCATGCTTAGCTCTGAGAGCTTTAGTACAGCTGACAGATCCTTTCTACACTGTGAGCAGGTGAACACAGCTGGCTGGCTCTTCATGCTGCTACTAGTCAGATGGATTTCAGATGACAAATACAGTGTGTCTGTGATTGGTCTACTTTAGAGATGCCATTGCAGCCATTGCAAATTCCCCTGAATCATTTCAAGTGCTCCTGGTGAATGCCTGAAACCACAGATAATGCAGAACCACAAACACAATGCTTTTCTTTTCTTTTTATTGTGAAAATACCGTTCACAGGGGTTACAATTACATGAGCAAGGTAATGAGTACATTTCTTATCAAGCATTGTTGCCTCCTCGTTTGTTTCCCTTTCCTATCCCTTCCCAACTCCTCCCCTCACCTTCCCCCTTTCGACCCTCCCACCCCCCTATCCCCACCCACCTCCACCAAATGTTTTTTTCTTTCTTGCGATTGTTTCTAGAATATTTACAAGATGATTTCTTTGTTGCTTCGTATGTCCTCCCCCATGGTATAACCCCTGTTTTCATTGTATTTGATGTTGGTATAATTTGTGAAGCGGAAGGGATAAAACTTGTTTAAATAGGGATACAGGTGGACCCATTGCAACAATGAGATGTAGAAGACATTATGTCGAAAAACAAACTTTAAATGCTCTTATTTTCCTGTCCATATATCTATACCTATGGTAAAGGTTAACTTTAAAATCAGGCATAGTAAAAACTACAAAGTAGTTCATTAAGAAATAAAGGAGAGTGTAACAATGCTCCATAGGAAATGGACTCATTACCTTGCTCAAGTAACTGTAACCCCTCTGTACAATATCTTTACAATTAAAAAATATATATTAAGAAAAAATTCTCAAAGAAGAATAGAACATAACAATACAGTGAAGCACAATTACTTAAAATTTCTGAATTTTGATGTCTAGAAATTTCCATTTAATATTTTTGGACTGAGCATGACTATAGTGACAAATCCCAAGGAGGGAAATTGTGTCTAGAGATCTCTGCTTTAAACTGTACCTTAGCAGAGAATTTCTCATATATCTAACTGAGTTCTGCCACAGCTGGGGATATCTACAAAGATTAAAAGTGTGGGACGGATCTGCAATGTGAATGGAATCTATAGACTCTGCTCTCGGGGGCTTCCCTCTTTGGGTAGAGAACACAGTTTTGAGGCAGGAATGCCTCATACATTACAGGCCATTGGACTGTTTCCTTAAATATGAAGACATTAACCTTTTTCCTGTTTCTCTGACAAAGGTTCTTCTGTCCCTTGGAATAACATCTCTGAGATCAAATGGACCAAAAAGTGCTCTCCTCTTCTGAAATAATTTATGCCATGGGTGCAGTATGAATATTGTTCAGATGCATCCCCCAAGTACATGTGCTGGGGGTTTAGTCGCTAGCATAGTGATGTTTAGAGTGCACCTATTTAGAGAATGGAGACTGTTAAGAGGTCCTCGCTTACTGAGGATGGTGATCACAGAAGGAATTAAGAGAGTTCATATGGGACCTTAAGTTAGTTCTCAAAAAAGAGTTGCTGCAAAAATAAAAGCAAGTCCAGCCCTCTTTCAGGCTTCCTTTCTGAAGATGTGATCTCTCCTCATACTCACACCTATGCCCTTCTGAAGCCATCTGCCACTAGGTCCTCACTACAGATGAGAACCTGCAAACATATGAGGTAAATACACTTGTTTTCTTTATAATGTCAAACCACCTCGGGTCATATAGTAAAAATATTTGTTATAGTAACAAATACTGACCAATACAGGCAATAAGTGATACCATTGCTGAGGCCATTTCTAAAAACAGCTGAGACCCTCTACCAACCACTCAGCTGATCATGTTTTCTATCAATTGACCACTCATAATTTTGCCTCAAAAAATAATTAGGATACACATCTAAATTCATGGCATCGTGGATATCATATTCATCATATTCAAAGCTGCTATCTTGTGATTTGATATAGTATCAAGAACATTTCAGTTTCTTATTTTCTTCTATTCAGCAATCACTTAAATAATTGAAACAAATTTTCTAAGTCATATCCTTCCTTATTTATTCACAATTACCCAATCAATTGAAGTGCTTTCCTGTACTTTTCAACCATAATATAATAAGTGCTTTAATCAAATAAGCTTAAAGTTTAATCGATTCAGACTTCTGACTATGGAAATGTTTTAAGAATCTAAATTAAAAATCATATATAATAATTCAATTGGTCCTCCTAATGGCATTTGTTAGTTCTAGTAGAGTATTTGTCAAGGGGTTAACTTTTAGTGGTTTTGTATTATATTTAGCAATAGTCCTTGTCATTAAACGCAACATAAATTTTAACATCTATTTAGATTTCCGTATCAACAAAGAGAAAGCACAGCCAATTTACTTATTATTGTAAATTTCAACAAAATTGTCTATTGTTAATAACTATTTCATTTCCTTATTGTAAGCATATGAGTTTGCTTATTTCAAAGTCATTTCAAAGTTCTGTGGCTCTATTACAAAAGTGCGGTTCCTGTCATCAGTCTGTGGTTACACATGCACAATAAGGACTTTGGACTAACGCACACTGCCATAAAAGTTTCAACTAGATAGTGTGTATGCACATTTGTGTATGTGTGTATGAGTACACACTTGTGTGTGCGAGTGCCCACGTGTGTGAAGTAATGAATAACCTCTAAAATGTTTCAGAAAAGCAAACTACTATTTCTAGGTGGGAAAATAATTACAAATAGATAGTTTCAGGTACAGAAGGTTTTTGGAGGTTAAAAAAGCTAGGAAACCACTGCTCAGATCATATCTCAATTCATGGAGATATCAGATGGTATGAATTGAATGATCTTTTATCCCGATCACACATTCTATTAACCTTTGGAAAATCAATTTAAAAATAAAAATAACTTGTGAGTCATGTTTACTATTAAAAATACACTTGTCATTAACATTTTGAAAGTATAGAAAAGTATAAAAAAGAAATTAAAACTACCTATAATGTCAGCAATCAGAGATTACTAATAAGCTCAGATTTAATCAGTGCAGGTCTTAATGCTTTGATTTGCATACATATACATAATATACAATCACATACAAGGTCATAAACAAATAAATGTTTTTAAGTTAGGATTCTACTTTATATTTCCATTTCTACTTGGAGTTCTCCAATCAAAATTACAGCATTATTTCCTTTGTACATTATTAGTTATATTTTGGTTTTTGTTGTGTGTGTGTGTGTGTGTGTGTTTTAATTTTTTATTGTGGAAATACCATACAGAGGGATTACAATTATAAGGGCAAGGTAATGAGTACATTTCTTATCAAGCATTGTTGCCTCCTCCTTTGTTTCCCCTTCCCATCCCTTCCTATCTCCTCCCCCCCCCCCCCCCCCCCCCCCCGCCAAAGTTGTAAAGTTCGTTTTTTCAACACTACTACTTGTACATCTCATTGTTCCAATAGGTCCACCTGTATCCCTATATAAATGGTTTGTTTTTGCCCTTCCCCTCAACAAATTAGAGCAATGAAAGCAGGGGTTATACCATGGGGGAGGGACATACAAAGCAACAAAGAAATCATCTTATAAATATGTTAGAAACAATCGCAAGAAAGAAAAAAACATTTGAATACTTATCTTGGGGTTCATTTCACTTAACATCAACTTATCTGACCTTTTCTGTTTGTCTCAGATATATACTAGTTATTAATTGCTATAAAACATTCGTTAGTCTATAAGCTCCATGAGCAAAGAAACCGCATCTGTCTTGTTCATTGTTTATTTAACCACTTTTCCATTGTTTGACATTGAAGTGTTTCCACTACCATAAACGGTACATTATCACTTATTAATGTAAGGATTTTCTGACTTCCTCATTCTCTATTTTTCTAACCACAGTCTCAGGGGGGAAAATTCTGTTTTGCCTAAATAATTCTGGGAGTTTTGCAATGCAGACTAGGTAGGAAAGAGGTAAAGTTAAAGTCAAAGGACAAGAGGTATATTGTTTAGGACTAAAGGGAGAAATTCCTCATTATTGTGGAACAAAAATGTAAGAACATCTGTGTGAGAGAATAAGATGGGATAAAACTTCCTCACTGAGTTTTTTAAAATTAATTTTATTGTCAAGGTGATGTACAGAGGGGTTACGGTTACATATGTAAGGTAGGGAGTACATTTCTTGTCAAACTTGATACCCCCTCCCTCATTTGTCTCCCACTTTCCCTTCCCCCAATGCTCCCTCCAGTTGTAAAGTTCATAGTTCATTCCCAACATGTTGTCTTGTGAATATCACTGTTGCACTGGTTCTCCCTTAAATACATGCTCAGAAACTGAAGCGGACACAGGAGTCTTTGCCTACCAGCCTCCATCCTTGAGTTTTAGGATAGTAAACTTCTGAAATAAAGATCCCTCAGGCTGGAGATGCTGGTTCAAGAGGTCCAGTATCTGCCTAGCAAGTACGAGGCTCTGATTTCAATCTTCAGTACTGCCAAAAGCAAAAAAAAAAAAAAACTTTCTGTGGCTTGACATCATTAGCTTCTTCCTCACTGTGACAGATGTACAGTGAGTAAACACTGCAAGATGGTGTAGGAAAGACAGCTCTCTGCATGGTAGATGTCCCACCCGCTGTCTGAATCCAGCACTGTACTTTCATATCCTACCTGGAGAGGAGAAAGCAACAATTGGGAAGTCTTTGTGGGAGATTTATTCTCTCCCAACAATGTGGAAAACATTTTTGACCTATTTTCTTGTACCAAATTCATTCCCTATCTAGCTACAAAGAAACTGAGAAAAAAATGGATTTTGTGTGTCCCTACTTCTACTATCACTCCCTATTCTATGAAATCTTGGTAGAATATTTCCAGGGTATCATTATGTTTCCCTAGCAAAATGGTGGACATAAGGCCCACTTAGAGCTATTTGAAGTATCAGTCCCAGTATTGTAATCATGGACAAAGTGACAGAGGCTGCAGTTTATTCACCCTGACAGTCAAACATGTAAAACCAAAACTTTATTTATTCCTGCATTTTGAACACCACTGGAGTCTGATAGGTCTCTCATATGAGTTGGATATTCAGCTTTTTCTTCCTATTCTATCCACCTGCTGCCTACACAGCCCTTTTTGCCTGTTACCCACTATTATTTTTTATTACCAATAACCACAAGACCCTAACAGAATTTTAAATTACTTTGTGATTATGTTTGCTTGTGACTGGCTCAAACTATCAATTGTGGAGGATGGTTTACAAAAATACCATTAAGATAACTTGACTTGTACATAAACCTTTATCCTATTTTTATTATCTTGTTAGGCCAAATCCATAGATCAGTTACATATTTTAAAATATTGCAACACAAACTCAGTCTTTTAATTAATACAAAATTATTATCATATGATAATCATCTGATTTCAGCTTTAGAAAATAATGCTCTCAGAATTATAAATAATGGCAAACACAAGAAAGCCCTCACTACCCAGTGTGGCATTAGTGGTAAAATTAGATGGAAGAAGCTAAGCATGGATAGATGAGAAAAATCCCAACAAGAATTATAAATGCTGTATTGAACTTCACTCAAGTGACATGCCCTCAGCTGCAGGAGGAAGGAAAGAAAGAGACTGGGTTCCTACCATTGGTTCAGCCTTCTGTTGTTTATTTGGTTTCAGTTAGTTAGCTCAAATCGAGGTTTTAGTGGACACCAATCCTTCGACCTCCTACCCCTCCTGTGCTTATCTCTTTTTCTCTACATGGTGATGTCTCTGGGACTCCACAAAATAAATTATAAGCTTTACCCAAACCAACCCATAAAGCCTTTATAAAATTGCCTGTAAGGGTCTTGCTGCCAAAAGAGACAAATTCTCTCAGAGAGAGTTTGCTTATCTCCTTGCCTAAGGAAGGAAATAGGAAACTTAAAGAGAGATTTGTAGTGTTTACGGGGAGAACAGATTTCTTGTACTGTTATGGCTAGAATAATTCTTCTGCAGTAATATTTTCAACTATAAAAATGAAGTCGTTGCCATACTTAAAACTTTTCATCTCAGGTGCAGCTTACATCTCCAAGTATTTTGTTCTTGTTCCTAATTATTGTATTGTTTTAGAAATACATTCTTGATGAAAATACTACCATTTGTTAGCATTCAAAATTAAGGTACACAGAATTGGCTTTCCAAATCTGTGGACTCCATTTGTGTGAATTCAACCAACCAATGGTTTAACATATTTGTGAAAAGAATGTGTCACATATAGATTTTCCATGTCATTGTATCCCAAACAATGCAGTATAATGCTACTTACATGGCATTTGTGTTGTATTGGGTAGTAGAAGTAACCTAGTCATGTTTTAAAGAACATACAAAAATCTGCCAGGTATATGCAAATACTATGCCATTTTATAGACGAAATTTGAATTGGCAGATTTCAGAATTCTTTCCCCTAGAACTGTATTGTGTAATAAGAGATGACTATATATGAAAGAAACAAAGGCACAAAATTGGCCAAAGAGAGAAACCTTACAGAGTAGTATAAAAGTATGAGAAAACACTTCTAATAAAAACAGAGTAAAAAGATTATCTTAATTTGACACCAGAGCCAAAAACAAATAAAACTGGTTTTAAAAAGCCACTTATGGAAGATAAATCTTGTGAGCAAATTATAAACAAACACTGTCTATTTAGTTAAAAAAAACTTCTTTATTGAACCCTTACCAGTTTACAGAGAGAAGTGAAATATACCACATATGTTTTATAAACATGACATTATTCTCAAATCTTATTTTTAAAAAAACAAAGCTACTAACCAATCTGACTTAAGAATACTGACTCAAGACATACTAAAAAAAATTAGGAAATAGAATTAAATTAGATTGAAAGAATATCAAGTCATGAATAACTGTCATTCTAGTCATAAAGGATAATTTTCTATTAGTAAGCAAATTAACATAATAGACTTCCTTAGCTACCCCAAACAATATTTAATTCCAAGAGTACTCTTAATTTTATAAAAGGAGGATGGGAAGGGGAAACAAAGGAGGAGGCTACAATGCTTGACAAGAAATGTACTCATTATCTTGCCCTTGTAATTGTAACCCCTCTGTACAGTATTTTCACAATAAAAAAATTTATAAAAGGAAACAAATTGTAAAGCAGGCTTTGATAGGTACTGCAGGAATACTGTTACATATTTATTATAAATCAAAGACCAACATTACACTTAGTAGAGGAATAATGAAACATTTCCATTGAAGTTAGAAATAAGGTAAGAATGTCTTAGATCAGTACAATCATTTAATATTGTTTGGAATAATATTCAAGCCTGTGTAATTGATCAAAGAAAAGATGACACTTGTAATCCCAGCACTTGGGAGCTAGAAGCAGAAAGATTAGAAGCCCCAGATCAGGTTGAGAGAAAGAAAGTGAGAAGAGGAGGAGTACTAAAGGAAGGAAAGAAGGAAGGAAGGAAGGAAGGAAGGAAGGAAGGAAGGAAAAGGGAAAGGAGGGACTTCAAAATTACCATTATCTCCAATATATAACAATTACACATTTTTAAATTTTCTGCAAATCCCAGGGGGAAAATATCTGAACATTTTTGAAACTATTAAGAGCATCAGTAAGGTAATTAGTTTTGAAATAAATACATGAATATGTAATTTCTCTCTTTCTCATGCCAGTGATAACCCATAAGAAAAAAATCACATTTTCATAGCACAGTTAATAAAAACAACTGTAAGCTGCATATAAATCCCAAGCAGAATCCTAACTGAATTCTCTTAGAAGTTAAACAAAAAAAATATGAACTAATATAAAAAAATAACCAAAACTACTACAAGAGGACTAGGAGGAAGGACGTATCTTTTCCTTGTGTTTAGCACTGGTAGGAAAAACAGCAACAATATAGAAATCACATGGGAAGACATACTACCCAAACATACAGCAGACAATCTCAGAAACAGACTCATATATGAGAACTTAGTCCATACAAGACGTGGCATTTTAAATAACAAGTGAAAGAGTTCATTAAATAATTTGGGATAAAATGACTAGTCAGTCTTATTAGGGGAAACTTAAATTTCATTATTTGCAGTTAGCTTCACATTTCTGGTAAATATAAAAAGTGAAACAAACGTAGAAGGAAACACTTTTAATAACTAATAGAATACAACAATACTTTCTTGACACCAACATCAGAAAATTCAGAAAAAATGAATTGACATACAATTTCCTGACCAAAAAAAAAGGGAAAATAGGGCAATTATGGTGTTTTAAATAAAGGAAAACAAGTAGCATAAATGATGGGTAAAGACTATTACCACTCCAAAGACTATTATTACTACAAAGAGCTCTTATAAATCTCTACCCAAAAGCAAAATTGTCACAGTATGAATAAGCCATTCCTGAAAGAAAATATAACAGACAAAAATGCAGAGTCCAGGTTTCTTCATTTTCTATCAGCAAACTGGAACAATAGTAAAGAAATCTTTTAAAACCCATAAAATTGGCATCATATAAATGACAAAAACTGCACACAGGGAAAAGAGAAAGAAAATTAGTATAAGCTAAGATTGTTGATAAACTGAATGGTTTCAAACTTTCCAGGAAGCATTTTTTTCCATCTGTATCACAAATTTAACTGTTGTGATTTTTTTTTAGAATCTCATCCAACCCGACAATCTCATCTCTAGAAATTCTCCACAAAGAGATAATTATACAATGGGGAATACATATGCTTACTGTTTTACTCATAAAAGCAAAAATGAAAAGATAAAACAAAATGTCTATTGCTAAATGGTTGGTTAAGTAAATGTGATGCTCTGTACAGTTATAAAGCAAGAGCATAGCTTTTGTATATCAAAGTAGGAAAAACAATCTCAGCATGTATTTTCAACAAGGAGGAAAATAGCCTGCGGTGTAGGACAAACTTCTTTACAAAGCATTATGTTTATCTATACCTGTATGTATATCTCCTTGCAGTCAGCAATCTGCAGATTTATCTCCGGCAACAGCTCCATAGTTTTATTGTCTTATTAGTAATTTGTTTTATTTTTTTAGGTTGCATTTGACTTATTTTAGTCTTTGACATTTGTCATCTTAACTACGAAATATTAAACTTTTTGCAATGAATTTGCCTCTCCACCAAGTTTACAAACTCTCTTTATTGCCTTGGTTCTTTTAGCCCTATTAGTGCCAACATAACACATCAATCCTATATGGAGCAATTTTCCTTTTTTGTTTTTTTTATTGTTATTGTAGAGTTGATATAGAGGAGCTACCGTTACATAAATCAGGTAATGAGTAATGAACACAATTCTTTTTGAACCAGGTCTCCCCTTCCACCACTCTCTCTTGATTTTTTTCCCTCCCGTTCCCATCCACAAGATATCCAGTTCATGCTCCACACAGTGTCTAGTGAGTACCACTGTTGTATTTGCTCATTCCTGTTCATCCCTGCCCTCCTTTACCCTCCCAAATACAAACAAACAACAAAAAGAAAAGAAAACAAAAACAGCAACAATGGCAACTAAAAAATGTCTCTTGTTTCCTTGTCTTGGACTTCATTTCATAGAATATTATTTTATATGATCACCTGCACATAGCTTTTGAGACTTTGTCAAACACTCCTATACATATCCTCCTATGGCCTCGGGGTGTGAATGTCTAGAGTAGTATGTAATTTATCATATCTATATGGCACAATTTTTTACATTTTCTTTCACCAAGATCTTAAAAATTGATGGCACTAGCCAGGTGCTGGTGGCTCGCACCTGTTTAATCCTAGCCACTCAAGAGGCTGTGATCTGAAGATTAAGGTTCAAAGGTAGCCAGGGTAAGAAAGTCCGTGAGACCACCAGAAAACCAGAAGTGGTGCTGCAGCTCAAATTAGTAGAGTGCTAGCCTTGAACAACATTGCTTAGGGATAGCTCCCAGGCCCTGAGTTCAAGCCCCACAGCCAACAAAATAAATAAATAAATACATAAATGAATAAATAAATAAATACACACATACATAAGTAGATGGCACCCACATTGCTGTAGGCTAAAGGGTTACTTGGACATGGTAGCATCAACTTTGCATATACAAACTTGTTCAGTTATTCACATTGTGTCACTTGTATTAATTACATGCATTGCTGGCACTGTATCTGTTGAATAAATTGTCATTTACGATTGCCTTGGTAACTAATAGCACATAACAAATCACTTCAAAGCTCAGTGACTTAAAGTAAAAACAACCATTTTCTTATCCTACTTTCTGTAGGCCAGACCAGGCAGTCCTACTTAGAAAATCTCTCATGAGTCCACAGTTCCATCGTGGCTGGCACAGGAACAGCCAGACAAGTGGCAGGATCAGGCTGGGAATTGGCAGAGAATCTGTATGCAGCTTCTCCATGTGCTGCTCCCAGAGCCAGGTCAGTCCGAGTATTCACACAGCATGGCAGTTAACAGTATGCTGCAAATGTCAACACAGAGGCTGGGGCTCTACAAGTGGCTGAAAGTTACCTTTTCAGACCTAACTTTGAAAGTCATACACCTGTCGGTTGCATCTTTTTGCTGACACGTCAATTGAAAGATACCCTAGATTCAAATGTTCTTCCGAAATCAAACTTCCCCAATTCATGTAATAGTTGGAAAGATTTAGAAGCATGTATAGGACAAGAGATATAAAAAAAATCTGCCACAAAATGTTTTTGCAAAGATCAGACCATTGTTCAGCATTGAAACATAAAGTTATTTAAAAGCCAGAACGTTATTTCAAGATAAGAAATACTTGATTTTGTTATCTAATAGTTATTTCAAAATAAAATTCCCAAGTGATAACGGAACACTGTCTCACAGTTCCATCAGAAAAGTATTTTCTTAGCAGCTGCACAAGAGATGTCTTCGTTGCCTTTACAAACCTGCTTGCTTCGTTTCTTCTTGCAGGTCTGTCTTTTGGATGATGTAGACAAGTTCTTGTCTCTCTGGCTTTGAGTTATGCTGGGCTGGTGGAAAGACCTGGCAGGAAAGAAGGGGTAGAGAAGGAAGGGAGGAGGAGGATACCCACAGCCCTCTTTCATCCCTGTGAGCTTACCTGACCCAGGTAAGAATTGGAGCCTGCCCTTCCAGGTGTCTATAATGTCTTTTGTAGTTCGGTAATAACAGTCTCTCAGATGCCAGCCCCAGGTGTCTTCCCTTCCCTTTGTGGGTTTCCTACAACCTTCTAAATAAATCCCTGACTGGTAACGCAATGCAAAGAATAGTACCACAACATACAACCGTGTCTCAAGATAAAGTGCAGCTTTAGAACTGTCTCACTTTCCTTTGTGTTAGCAGGATGAACTGAGATGCTCTGTCCAGAGTGGAGTGTGGCTGTGGACATCAAGAGGAAAGCTGAGAGGCATCAAGAAAAGCCCTCGTTATACAGCAGCACCAACACTGGTTCCTTAGGACAGGGCAAAGACCTGCTGTCATTTTTGTAATTTGTAAATACTAACTTCATTATAGAAATATAACTTGCAACAAAAATCACCCTTTCAAGGTAGTGATTTTAGTACAGCTGCAGAGTTGTACATCCCTTGCCACAGACAATACTAGAAATACCATACTACCTTGAGCAGTCTGTGGGTTGTGCTGCATCTATTATCCTCACCCCAATGTTCGCTGTTAAAAATTTCTTTGTTGGTTTGTTCTTTTGGTTTTCTTTGGTTTCCTTCAATTAACTTTTCTTATATATATATATATTACTTGGGCTTTTTTCAAATGTATTATTAAATAGTTTTACCAAGGAGTTTCCTTTTAACAAAGCAGTTTATGAATACAATATATCTTGATCAATGTCAATTCCGTTCAACAGTCTCACCCATTCCTCTCCTACCCACTCCTCCTCTCATTCTTCTCAATTTGGTAGGCTATACATTGGACCTTGACTGCATTGATTCCCTTATGCTACAAACATACCTTAAATGATGTTTTGTATTTCAATCTTACACCTGATCTTAAAGAATTTGAGCAAGATACTGAGTGCTGGTGGCTCACGCCTGTAATCCTAGCTACTCAGGAGGCTGAGATCTGAGGGTCACAGTTCAAAGCCAGCCCAGACAGCAAAGTCTATGAGACTCTTATCTCCAGTTAATCACCGGAAATCAAGAAGTGGCACTGTGGCTCAAGTGGTAGAGCACTGGCCTTGAGCTGAAGCGCTGAGGGCCAGAGCCCAGGCCCAGAGTTCAAGCCCCACAACCAACAACAAAAAAAAAAAACAAATTGAGCAAGACTCAGATCTTTCCTTGTTGTGTATTAGAAATGGGGAACAAGAAGAAGACAGACAGACGGACAGGAGTTACCAACAAGAGGTAGAAGAGCTGAGCACCAGTGACACAGTGACTCACATCTGAAATCCCATATACTTAGGAGGCTGAGATCTGTTAATCACAATCTGAAGCCAGTCCAGGGTAGAAAAGTTCATGAGTCTCTCCAGTTAACCAACAAAATCCAGAAAAGAGCTGTGGTTCTCAAGTTGTAGAATGCAGACCTTGAGCAAAAAAAAAAATGGACAGCACCCAAGTTCTGAGTTTAAGCTGCAGTACAGGCATAAAACAGAGGTAGAGGGTAGTTAACCAGAAATCCAGCTGGGAGAGGTGGTAACAAGTGTCATGGAATAGGACATGGGTTACTCCCAAAGCACCTGTGATCTCAGATATCTAGGGAGTAACAAAATAATGGGACTGCCTTTTGTCACATGTGACTGTCTCAAGAGAGAAGGAGACTACTTAATACCAGGACACCTGGTTTTCTTAGCCATTAAAGGTAGATTTCTTTATTGAGCACTTTTGTGCATGAGCCAATGTTAGCCACTTCTATGAATTTTAATGATGGGAGCAAGCCAGAACTTCCCAAACCATCTTTCAGTCTTAACAGTCTCAGCAATGTCAATAGTCCCAGTTATATCAAACATGTAACATATGGAAAAGCAAACCTATTCTTTCTAGCTAGGATGGGTGAAGGGACATTTTCTGGTTTTCATCTGATAAACTGCCAATTTTTTTATAAGCAGTGAAAGAGAGTATGCAGACTCCGACTGGAGGTTGGAAACTGCTTTAGAAAAATGTAATTAGTCTGACTGTTCTTATCTCCTCCTCCTCCTCCACCTCCTCCTCCTCTGCCTCCTTCTCCTTGCTGCTCCCCTTCTCCTCCTCCTCCTCCTCCCATCCTTCTGTTCCTCCTCCCCCTCCCCCTCCTCTGCATCCTCCTCCTCCTTCTTTCTTCTCTTGCTCCTGCTTCTTTTTTCTTGTCTTCCCCCTCTACTTCCTGTCTAATGATGTAGGTTGCTTTTCCATGCTTTCCCTGTCATAGCAGACTGACATCTCTGAACCCATAAGAAAAATTATTCTTCTCCCTTAAATTGCAGGTATTTTAGTCATGACACAAGGTAACTGGCACAGAAAACTGGTGCTTTCAAGTACCTTCCAGTGGGATTGTTCCATCTGGTTTTTAAGCCTTTGGAACTTGTGGGAGGAATCTGGAAGAATATAGCAAATCCTTTGAGTGCTGTAAACAGATATTAAATGGGCCATTCTGGTAGGAACTCAGAAGATTGAAATTCCAGTAGATAGACATGTATTCATTGCCTTACTCATGTAACTGTGACCCCTCTGCACAGCATCTTTACAATAAAATAAAATTTTAAAAAAGAAATGCAATAAAATGATATTCTAATAAACACCCTCACACTCAGTGTATCAAGCTAAAAAGAAAGATCATAATGTGGAGCATGAAGACCAAGCTCTTGAGGTTTCAGGTGAGAATGAGGACTTTGCCCTAACTGGACTGGAAACAATTCATGCTACATTGTGACAAAGAATTTGGCTATATCCAGAAACTTTTAATGAGGCTGAATCTTAAAGTAATGGATTAATTAATTAATCTGACAAAGGAAATGTCAGGACAGTACAACATACAGGCTGTCGCATGGTTATTACTCCCTGCTTTTAGCAAGATTTATCGTGAGAACAGGAAACAAAAGGCAGGGAAGAAGGTTTAGGGGGGAAAGAGAGGAGTGAAGACTTGCAGCATAGCCAGAAAAAAAGCAAAGTCAAAGTCA
Organism: Dipodomys ordii; assembly: GCF_000151885.1. NCBI lineage: Eukaryota > Metazoa > Chordata > Mammalia > Rodentia > Heteromyidae > Dipodomys > Dipodomys ordii. The sequence continues at coordinate 43,903 of NW_012267404.1, forward strand.
TGGACATGAAGAAGTGCAGTTGTCAAATAAATTAGTGTCATTAAAAAAAGAAGCCAATACACATTGCAAAGTAGGACATATTGAAATACATATGAAAGTAGGCCAACAGAAAGTCAGGGTTGGGTTTGGGAGGGATGAAGGAGAATGTCAAAAGGGGCGATACTGATCAAGAGGCATTGTACTTGCAAGTTGATCTGTGGAATGGAAACCCCTTTGTACCACTACTTCAAGATAAGAACAAAGGGAAATAGACCTTAAGAACATCTCAAGAAACTAGCCAAACAGTACCTTTTTTGCAGTCTCAAGGGTATGAAAGCATAAACTCATTTGAAGGACTTACTCTTGAGAACTGAGTAGCATTCTGGCAAGCAGGACAAACTAGGAACTAGTTTCACCATGGTTTATTTCACCATGCTCAGGCAGCCAAACATTCAGAGACAGCTACAGCCCTCCTCTAAGGAGGCCTGGTTACCTCTCAAGTGGCAGCCGTGGTTGACATCATCCAACATGCAGAATGCAAAACTTACATGATCACAGCAATGTAAAAGTAGCTAACAGAATTCACTACTGCTGCATAGTAAGTAACCAAGTCGATAAAAATTCTAAGTATACTTTAAAATGATCTGGAAAAGAAATCCATTAACTTTTAAAATAAAAGTGTTGTTTCAAAATGGCTGCCAAGTTAATGTCAACAAAAATGAATTACATCTTTCCCAATAATTCCAGAATTTTCCTAGGCAAAATGAAAATAGATTGGATTACCAAAAATAAAGAAAATAAGGGATTAAAAAGGATTACAAGGACAGCCAGAGATTGGCATTCTCTGTGCCAATCATATAGGGGGGAGGTCATGAAACTCTTCTATTCTTTCTCCATTTCTTCTCTAGAATTTCTTTGACACACAAAGATTCTCCAGCTCTACAACAATATTCATTACTTACCATCTTTCACTTGGTATCTGTAATATCTCTTAAAGGTTGCCAAAGTATCCCACCTCCTTTTAATGGAAATGCCTTCAGTATAACAATTCTTAGTGTTTCTAATATAAGAATGCAATATATTTTAAATGAGGTCAACTTGGAAAAAAAAACAACCCCCTTTTGACTTCATTTGCTAGTGGATAAATGAGCCTAGTTGTGGAAAATACAAACATAAATTTAATCTTTGTGTTATTTAGCCCCTGCCTACAGCCATGCAAGTCAGGAATGATTACCAGCAGCAACCCTGGGTAAATATTCCTAGGAATTCCAATTGCCCATGTCTGATATATGAGGCACATACTGTGTCATAATTCAAAGGTTCAGAAATATAGAAGGTTATAAAAGGTTAATAAAACAAAATGTTTACTCTGGAAAGCTGAACTTTGAGATTTAGACACAGAAAATCTGGAAGAGTCTTTGAACTATTCTTTCAGTAGAAGGTTTCCTCTTTGGTACAAGTAGAATTTTCTTTGTTAGTGGTGTCAGAAACCCACCTTGAATGAACAAAACAGAAATGTATTATTTCATATGACTGGGGAAGTGACTAGAAAGTTTGGGGTATTACACAATTGGATATGTGAGGAACCAAGAAGAGAGATCAAATGATGAGCATGAAAAAATACCATTTCTGGTATTCTCCAGGACATTTACCCTATTCCATAACCAAGTCCCATTTCAAAAGCTCAATGTATGACCATGCTCATGAGTCCAGAGTTCCTCACATTTCCAAGAATCACTGACTACTTCACAAAAGAACCTCTTGCTAAACAATGTGAAATTTAAACCAATTAATAGGGCCCTAGGTTTTTAGTAAGGTAGAGAGTTGCTCTTTATATTTTTATACATTTATAGCACTGAGTCATAAATAAATGTAGCTCTTATTATACACCCAGAAGGGCCAAACTGGTTTGATGCCTTCCGTAGAATGGAAATTCAGCGGTTAACTTCTGTACATGAAATACTCTGGGAATATGTCAAAAGTAAGAATGTGTGGTGTAGAGAAATATTATTGGATAATTATAACTTAGTTGGGAATCAGAAGAGTAAAAGAAATTCAAGAATGTTTCTCCAAAAATAAGTTGCAAACATGAAAATGTCATAAAAGTTAGTTCTCTATGATACAAATAAATACATAAGCAACTGAAAATTCAGTAAACCCATGAGCAGGCAATTCACAAAAGAGAAGATCCAAATGGCTCATAAACACATAAAGCATTCAGCTTCTTTAATAACAGAGGAAGTGCAAACTTAAAACTACAAAGTGATAGCATTTTACACCCTTTCTATAAGTGAAAATGTAAAACTTGATAATATGAAGTATTTGAGAAAATGTGAAAATAAGATAGCTCTCATACACTGCTGTTGGAGTAAAACAAGGGAGGGGGACAGTCACTTGGAATTTGCAAGATCTAGTTAAGGATACACTCTCACCCACATAACAAGCTCACTTTGGGCATACTATAAAACTATTGGGCCTCTACATTTCTTGCACATGTATTCCATAAAAATGATTTTGGAAACTATGAGCCACTTGCAAATGTTTAAATATATCTATATTTAAATTTTAGTCATGAAATTACTTGAAAAAGAAGGAATTTTGAAGTGTATAAATACACTCATCCCCCAGCATTTTCAGGAGACTGGTTCCTGGATCCCTCAATGGTGTCAAATGCTGCAGATGTTCAAGTTCCTTATATAAAAGGTGTAGAGTTTCTATGTAATATATGCTCAGCTTTAAACCAATTGAAAGTTACTCATGATGCTTACTACAATACTGATGCTGCATAAATAATTGTGCTGCATTGGTTATTGAATAAACAACATATAAATTATACATCTACAACATGTACAGAAATATCTGTATATGTCTAATATTGATGCAACTGTTTCCCAAATATTTTTAATTTGCAATTGGATGAATTCACTGACATGCCACACACAGATATGGAGGACTGACCATACTGATATTTATGTAATAAAACTGCACTGTCAATCTTTTAAAAATCTGTTCAAACATGTATCAGAAAATCATTATCACATAGCTATTTGAATATATTAATATTTCTTAACAATTGACTTTTAACCTCTTACATTTTTATTCTACATTACCCCTCAAGTTTATCCTACTGTACTGTTATGTTTGAATGCCTTTTATTATCACTCTATTAAACGTCTGTTAGAGATAGGCATGCACAGTGAAAACTACTAAGATCTTATTTTCCTGTGACTTTAAAACTGAGTGTAAATCATTTTTCTGATTTAAAAACATTATCAATAAATTATTATTTTAAGTAGAAATCTAAGTATTACCAATTTGTGTTCAATTAATTACTACAAAATTACTATTGACCAAAGCTGAATGTATCATACATTTTGATAAATATTAAATATAAAACTTTATCAGAAATGAATATTTTCATGAAAATGCTAGGACAAGTGTTCTTTTCCACTTAGTTTATGTATCCAGAAATGATTAGAGCTTGCTGGCAAAATAAAAGGATTCACTGTAAATTAATACCAACAAGAAAGGAAGGAGGTCCCTAGTAGAAAAAGCATTGTCAGGGGTTGGGAAGGTGGCTCAGTGGTAGAGTACTTGCCTTGCATGCCTGAGGCCCTGGGTTCGATTCCTCAGCACCACATAAGCAGAAAAAGGCAGACGTGGTACTGTGGCTCAAGTGGTAGAACGCTAGCCTTGAGCTGAAGAGCTGAGGGACAGCACTCAGGCCCAGAGTTCAGGCCTCACAACTGGACCAAAAATAAATAAATAAATAAACGAAAAAGCATTGTCAGCAATAGATTGATAGGTGTACTGTTTACATAAAATCAACCACATATACTTGATAAGTTACACAAATCTATTAAGTACATGATAAGAATAAACAAATGAGATAAAATTGGTTAATGGTCACCATTATCAGGACACTTGAATCTAAATTTTAAAATGTATAATATATATAAGATAAAATGTATGTACACATATAGTATCCAATAATCTTTTGGCACAGGTAATGGAAATAATTCTTCTACATTTGTGAAAAAATGTTCAAGAAAATATAAAACTTTGGCTTACTTCCAACATACATTTATTTTACTGAAAGGTATAATGGTGATTGGCAGGAAATAAATATGATATTTTTACCTGCTCCTCACTTAAACTTGCAAATAATGCAGGTGAACCAAAACAGAACCCAGGGAATAAGAATGGGCTTCTCATTTTAATATGAGGAACTCAAGATCTGATACTCAACAGATTTGTGTTTGCCAGGATAAATAAATCAAATATATTAGTATCACTCTATATGTGCGTGTGTGCTGTGGTGAAATGCAAATAAAAATATTTTACCTTGGTGTTTTAATAAATGGTAGTATGGGGTTTGAATTCAGGGACTTGTTTGGCATGATCTCTACCACTTGAGTTACACCTCAGCCCTTTTGTCTTAGTTTTTATTAGATAATTTTGCTGTGAAACTGTATGTGCCCCTAGAATTTATAATATTTTAAAAATATCCAAAAATCTGTGCTTTGAACAATCCAAATGGATGAATGGGAACTTTGCCAAGTCTTGCCTTCATTGATTTAATTAAATGAATCTAGTAAATTTTTTGTAGGTAAGTTAAAAGCCAATATTTAGAACCAGGCTGCAATTAAAGTCATAAGAGCCTGGACGATAAGCAGTATGAAGAGAAATCTCTGACTCAGGTGTTAATTTTAGCTCCTCTTCCAAAATATGGTCTAACATTTCAAACAAAAAAAAATTGATGAAGAATCTGATGGAACAATGAAATGACTTTAAATGTTCTTCACTGAAACTGCTCTCTTGGACTGCAAGAACAGCCGGCACTGTCTCACAGAAACAGATTTCTACAAAAGACCAGGAGCCCGGGGCGACTGGAACTCGCCCTGACAAATCTCAGCTGTTAGCTAATTAGCCTCCCTCATTTTGTTTTAATATGCTAGGGAAATCCTTCAGTTCTCTACTCAATGTTGGCAGGAAAGAGACCCAGCCCAAGTCCTGTAGGTGGGTTTGGATAACAAGTGCTTTAAGCTTCAGGGACCCCAAGGAAGTCCCTTAGTAACAAAACCACCATAAGGTTTTCAGCATCCTACTCAATGGAGAAGTGTACACCATGTGATCTGAGCTCCACCATGTGAGCTGTTATCTCTACTACCAATTTACCACACTGATCTGAAACTTCCTGCAGGAAATTGCTTGTCTCAAAATAACCATGTGCCTTTTTAAGAAGAGGATGTTGCCCTGTACTTGATTAATTGCGTGTTAGTTAAGAGACAGCAGAAGGTTGGATTTGATGATGAGTCTGTAATCCCAGGATCTCTTCTGGAGCCTGAGGCAAGAGGACCAAGAGTTTGAGGATAGCCTGGGCTATATATAGCAAGTCCTTGTCAAACAAGGAAAGAGGGTGGATAGAGAGACCAAACAAGACAGCAGAATGAGAGAGAAATGGAACACACAAGGTAGATGTTTCAAGGACTGAATAGAAAGGAATGCATTGTAAGTTTGTATTAGAGTGATCCAGAGAAAGCAAACCAATAAGAGATCTACTGAAAAAAAAAGTAGGAAAGAGAGAAGAGGAGAAGGAAGGGAAGGAGAGAATGGAAGAGGGAAGACCAGATTGAGAGATTATGAGGAATTATTCATGATTAAGAATGCTGAGAAATCGGGCTGGGATGTAGCTCAGTGGCAAAGCGCTTGCCTAGCAAGTGCAACGTCCTGGGTTTGATCCCCAGTACCAAAAAAAGAAAAGACAAAAAAAAATACAGTTAAAAAGAATGCTGAGAAATCCTGTGAAGAGCATGAAATGTTCTTCAGTTCAGTTGGAAGCTAAAGGGCTGAGTATCAATGGGCTAATGATCTCAGCTCACAGCAGAAGACAAATATCCTAATTTCAAGAAGAGAGCAAAGTCAAGAAGGCAAATTCTCTCTCTCCTCACCCTTCTATTCAGCCCATGCACATAGTACACTCACTCAAATGCTTACCTTATCTGGAAACACCGTCACAGATAACCTGAAACCAACAATATTACCTATTACACACAGAAGTATTTCTTGCCAAGTATCTGCTACTTTGGATTACTACTTTCCCCCTCCACTAGTATAGTCACAATCCCTTTCTCTTCGCTTTCTGCAAAGTTATCTACAAATTTATTTCCATTTTGTGTCAGCTTCTTTCACTTTTCACATTAGCCATAGTTCATATTGCTTTTACATTTGCATTGATCATCATATCTCTGTTAGCTTGTACTATATAAATAAAGGGGAAGAATTGCTTAATTTTTATTTAGCCTGGCAAGAACTTTAAGAGCAAAAATTTTATATCAAGTAACTATTTTCTCCAGAGAAAGTGTAAATAACACTGTCCACTTAAAGACACTTCTGTCTCCCTGAGTTGGTTCTCAGTCTGCAAGTTCACACATAATGCCTAACAAGGCATTTCTCACTCAACACCTAGAGTGAATAATGACATCACAATATGCATGGTTCTGAGTATTTTCCAAATGTGCTGACCCCCTGAGTTTCCAAATGGCTTCTTCGTGTGCTGTTAAGGACCATCTGGCTAGCTGTAGATAAACAAGTTTCAACATATGGGCCATAACACATACACAGCTCTGCTTCATTAGAGCAGAAAATTAAGAAAAGGTCATTCTCTTGATATAAGGGACTCATGCACAGAAGCAGTACTGTGTGGTGAAGGGCCAGGCCCAAAGTGTGCACAGAAGAGTTTAATTCTGATTTCTTCTGCCACTCTCTGGGCCCACACCTTTGTTCAGCCAAGTCTCCTCAGTTCCTCATACAAAGCTTAGGGGGAAAAAACATTTATAGATTCTAAATTGCTAGCCCATAGTCTAAGTACTTGGAAGGGGGAACAAAAGCAGACCATAGGTGCAGGGAGGGAGGAATGTTCTGAGCTGGTGAAGAGAATAAAGGAAGTGGAATACTGTTCAAATAGATTATCTGGAACTTTGAAAAAGGAACTTTGAAACATGTTGGGGCTGATGTGGAGAATAGTAGAGGGAGTAATAGGGGTGTAATATTGATTGGTACAGAGTATAAACATGTAGAGATGTAACTATGAAATCTTCCCCACATAAATAAGGAAAAGGAGGGGTGGGGAGTTCACAAGACTCCACTCAACCAGGGGCTGGATGTGGTGATGTATGACTGTCATGCCGAGATACTTGAGAAACACAATGGCAGGATGCAGTGGCAAGCACCGGCCATCCCAATGACAAGGGGAAGTATAAATAAGAGAATGACAGTCCAAACCAGCCTGACCATAAAAAGCAAGACCCGGTCTCAAAAATAACCAACCCAAAGCAGGGCTGGTAGGGTCACTCAAGTGGTAGAGTGCCTGGCTAGCAAGTACAAGGTCTTCAGTTCAAACCACAGTACTGCAAAATAAAGAAAGAAATCACTGCCAAGTCAATTCTGAATTTCTGATACATACCTCCTCTCTTCCTTTTTCCACTTCGTTTCCATCCTTCCTTTCTTCTATCTTTCCTCCCTCCCTTTTTTCCCCTCCGACCCTGACAGTGGCTCGTGCCCATAATCCTAGAATGAGATTGGGAAAACTGTTGTTCCAAGACCAGTTCTGACAGAAAACTCTGGAAGATTCCGTTTTAACAGCAACAATTTGGGCATCGAGGGACATGCTTTTGTCATCTATGGTGGAGAGTGGCAGATTGAGGTCAGATGGAGTCCCAGGCAAAACTTGAGATCTTATGGCAAAATGACTAGTGGAAAAAATGCCTAGAGGTATAACTCAGCAGTAGAGTACCTGCCTAGAATGTGCAAAGTCCTGAGTTCAAACTCCAATACCCAAAAAAGATAAAGGAAAAAGAAAATAAATAATATATATATATATATATATAGTGTGTGTGTGTGTGTGTGTGTGTGTGTGTGTGTTCCCAGCACAATGCCACGTAAATGAGGAAAACAATGATGAAGAGATATTATCAAATAAATGAGAACAGGAAGAGTATCCCAGATAGAGAAGGAAAACATGTGCAAAGGTCCTATAACAGTAAAGAACATCATCTATTTAAAACAAGTCAACATTTGTGGTCCAGGTGTGTGGCTCATACCTGCAATCCCAGCTTCTTGAGACGTGGAGATCGAATACAGTGGATTGAGGCCATTAAAGCAAGAAGTTAGGAAGAAGTTGCTAATGGATCAAGAAAATGTGGTATAAAATACACGACAGAAATTTACTCATAGCTCGAAAAGAATGATGTGATATCATTTGCAAAAAAATGGAAGAACCTAGACAAATCATGTTAAATGAACCAAGTCAGGCCATGGCGAGACAAAGGATGCACATTCTCTCTCATAAATGGAAGCTAGAATTAATTTATAAATGTACAGGTAAAGACTCTGGGATGGTATACACGTTTACACAAATTTATTAACCAAAACATGTAGAGTCAGAGGCAATCGCAAATGGTATAATTCTTTAGAAAGGCTAGCTTTCAGCCCAAAGAAAGAAACACCAGGAAACAGTTCATCAAAAGGGAGAAATCAAGAGAAGAGGGGAGAGGAACGAAGAGGAAGGGGGTGGGGAATGCAGTCTTAAAATGCAATGCCTATTGTATAAAATTAAGAAAGTTGAGGGAAGGTGCAGGGTTGGGGGATGGGAGAGAATGATAAAAGGGTGACATTAATCAAGATGCATTCTCTGCATAAACTGCTTTGATGGGTGCCAATTCTTTTATATAGCTACTTAAAATAATAAAAATACATTTTTTAAAGTTAGCAAGCCCCTATCTCAATTAATATCCAGGAATGGTGATGTGCATTCAGAGGTGATTCCAGATACACAAGAGGCCATAGGTAGAATTGTGGTGTGAGGTTAACACTGGACAAAAGTTCTAGCCTTAGAAATGTTAAGCAGGGTCCAATACTAGACCTTACCTGAAAAATAACTAAAAGCAATAAAGGAGAGTGGCGTTAAGGGCATGGCGCCCGTGGCGGAACACCTGCCTAACAAGTATGAGGCCTTGACAGCAAAGCCCATGACCACACACAAAAAACTCGTGACTATTGATATGTAGTGAATTAAGGACTCCGCTGATAATTAAAATGTTGCAAGGAAAAATCCCACCATCTCCAAATACTATACTGGCATAAACTAGCCTGCATTTTAACATTTGTATTGAGTTCATTGCTACAACCAATTAATTGATTAAACTATAAAAATATGATCATCATATATATCAATATATCAATATCTATGTAACTATATATAGCTAGATATAGATATAATAAGCATCTCAAGGTCAGGACACCATACTAAATGCTTGGAGAATTCTGAAACAGTTTCCAGAAAACTCAGGAACTCCATAGCAGGTGTAAGCTTAATATTTATAGAATAAAACTAATCACTAAGGCAGCCATTGCTTGGTTACTATGTCTTACAAGTGCTCCACTTCCCAGTACTCAGCCTTGCCGGAACATGACAGCTGATACCCTAGAGTGAGAAAAGACATGAGTCACAGTAGTCCTTCTTGTCTGAACATTCACAAAATATATGTAAACTGTTTACTTCAATGACTTGTCTGGATTCTTAGTTAAAACAAGAACTGCACACACATATTACTACACATGAATAACAGTATTAATTACTGGGTGTTTTTCTCACTCCTTTTCAATTGCTACCTTCTTTCATCTGCATGCCATATATGGAAAGCAGAATGTACACATGAGTTCCAGCCCTGAAGCCAGTATAAGCAAAGAACTCAATACTAAGTCACTCTCTTCAGGCAGGATAAAGAATCAATTTGAAAAATTAAAGTCCTCATCAAAAATTAAACATATTTGAAGCTCAAATTAATACAGTAAAATGTAAGGCTCTCTCTTATGTGACCAGAGAGAAAAAGTTACTCACGGCAAGCTCCTGAAGTAGTTACCAACTGATGATCTAAGATCAACCTGATGACAAATTCCTTATGTAACAGGAGCCCAATTAATATTCATTAATCAAATCAAGAAATGAATAGCCATCATTTAAAAAGTAGAACATTACTAAAAGATGACTCCTCAAGTTGGAACACAACTTAGTAGAGAAGTATCAACTACCTATTAAGGACTTGTTACTTTGTTTTGCTTTGTGTTTTGTTTAAGACAGGGCCTTGAGATATGGATCAGGCTGCCCTTGAACTTGAAATTCTTGTGCCTTAGCCTTCCAAGTTCTGGGATTATGAGCGTGCAGCACTACATCTGACTACTTGTTGAGATTTTTAGCAAACATATGGAGTGTGTGCCCTGCCATTCTTTGTAGAATAACATGCATGACATCAGACTTTTCATTGAAAACCAGTACTTAAGTTGCTTTATTACCGCTACAAATAATCTTTATTTGATGTAATGTAATAAAACATTTTCAAATTTAACAACACGTATTTGACCATAATCATTTAAATTATGAGTTGTAAGTATACACTGTCACTTTAGCAAGTCTGCAGTTCGGGAATTTGTACAAGCTTTGTCTGACAGAACAGTGTCCACCTCCCCTCGCAGGACAGGCAGCCCTGCCCAGCATGTGGCCAGGAGCAATGTCAATGACAGCTGGAAGAAGTCCATAGTCCACGCTGGAATTCCATTTAGTCCTCCAAGAGGACAGAGGGACCTCTTCATGGTCGGAAAATAATACTCTCTTTCAATTCTCTTTTATCAAATAATAGTTTGCCTTCCTTTTTCCCCTTATAGTTATGGATATTCTTTTTCTGATGTGGGTCTTTCCCTCTCTTCAGATCAGAGTTAGGACATGGTACCATTACAAAGGTAATGCTGGCCACAAAGGAACTCTGTTTCTTTCCCTGCCCTTAATGCCTACCACTTTGTATTGGAAGGAGGAGGGGTTGGGGGAGAGAATAAACCAGGCACACATTTGATTTCAGATACAGAGGACATAAAAACAACTTCCCTTGATGATACCAAATGGTGTGCTGGGGCTATTCCTACAGTGGTCCAGGTGATGTCAAATTCACCCAATGAGTGCACTTGAGTTAATGTGTTCCTATTCTGTCTCCAGAAGCACCTAACCATTCATGGAAACCCAGTTATTGCGGATCTCACAAAGTCCGCAACACAAAGTTACGGACCTGCCCCAGGGGCTCACTGCACCCTTGTAGATGAGAGTGAACAACATGCCATAATCATGTTAATATACAATGTGGTTACAAAGCACTCACTCTTCCTCCAAACTTCTCACAAAAGGAATCCCCTCACCACTCAGGGCCTCTCTGAAGCAGGAGTGCACGAAATAGCTATTTTCAGATTTTTATGATTCTCTCCATCCTGAGATCTATTCCTGAGCTATACCATCACAATAAGGAAGTCAACAAAGAAAGTACATGGTGAGACGTCACAGAGACCCTGCAGAAAAGCCAAACGATTTGACGGAAGCTTTGAAACAAACACTGCTCTGAGGAATCATTTGTATTAGCTGATGACTGGGTTCTGTTTTCTAACATGACATGCAACATATTCAACACTACGCGTACCGCAGTTTGCTTAAAAAGAGACCCTTCTGTCAGAGCACAAAATATTTTTTTTTTGTCTTGTGAATGATTCCTGAATATTCATCACGATGCCTAGACTCAGACGCCAGGGAAGTGTGCATTAGAACTTTCTCTCATTTGCATGGATGTGGACAGATGCAAAAGAAAGCACCAGAAACTGCTTCCCTTCTGGAACTCAATTCTGTGAGTGTGCTTACTGCCGAGATGATCTGGCTGCCTTACACTGAGAATTATTTTCATTTGCACACAATAGCACTGATCCACAGGGGAAATAAAAAGGAGAAGCCACCACCTCCTCCATGAAACACTTTATACAACAGATCACCCCATGTGTCCCCACAAAGGACAGAAGCGGCATTCCAGTGCAGTCTTGGCAAATCATTTCATTCTGCTTCCACCTGTTTTGCCTTGTGTATTTCATCTCCATTATTCCAGTTTGGATTATGAATCATGACCTTTTTTTCTACAGTAGTCAGAGTTTTGTCTACAAGAGAAAGAGAGAGAGAGAGACAGAGACAGAGACAGAAAGAAAGGGAGAAAGAGAAGAAACATTTTAACAAAACCATTAATATGAGATTTCTCTTTGAGGTGGGTGTTGAAGACATGCCCCAGGCTCCTTGTCCACCTCTTTCCAAAGCTGTGGACCTCTGGTCATGTTGTCTCCTACTGTGAACCCTCCTTACTCCATCTCCCTACCTCCTCTTTATACTAAAATCCTACCCTTCCTTCAAGACCCATTTCAAATACCACCTCCTTCCTAATTTCCACCATGATCTGCAAGGTTCATTTCTGTTGCATACCCCTCTGTATTGCCTGATTTTACATTGTGCTTGTTCTGTGTGTTATTTATTAGGAAAACAACAAGAAAAGTTAGATAGAGTAAAAGAGAGTAAGGTCAGGGTATAAATCAGTGGGAGAATGCATGCTTAGCATAAGACTCTCTGGTCCCCAGCACAAAAAATAAATAAATAAATAAATAAATAAATAATGGGGGGGGGGCATTATTTGCCTTTCCTACTTTAAAACTTTAAGGAGCCATTGCAAAGCTAAAATGTAGACAACTGCAAAACATGGAACAAATAAGCTTATATTATTGCTTACTTTTTTTAAAGTGCTGAATTTAAGCTAGTTAATGAGGAAAAATAACATTTGGGGATACTTTTATAAGTCCATAAAAAAAAAGCCATTTGCCAGTTTCTTTAAGAGAGCAACCCATATCCAGTGTTTCAGGAAACTTGATCTTTCTTCCCAGTTCTCTCTGGGACCCATTTCATTTCATTTATTTTTCAAAAAAAAAATGATTCCTGCAAAGGAAGTGTCCATGATGCTGATTCCCAAAAGCTTCAGCATAAACCCTGGGGTGGCACATTGACAGAATTCACAACAGAAACCCAAGGTTCTTCTACTATGAGACACCGCTAAGTACCACTGCAATCGACAGGGATTATAAAAGGCTCTTTGAAGAGAAAGACAATAGAATCACAAAGGAGAAAAGGGGAAAATGAGGGAAAGAGCTACTTCAAAACAATTTCATGACATTCTTTTATATGGACGTATCTTAGAGACTACTTTTCAGTACCATTTATAAACGGTGTCAGAAATAAGTCATCACAATGTGACACACAAAAGCAATTTATGGCAATTGAAATCCATCAATAAAGCCATCCCATTGAAAAGACAAAAAAGAATCTGGGCTTGTAACACATTGTTATGTTTGTTTGTATTATCAGTATCTGAACACTTAGTTTTTAAGTGGAAATGATTAAAATTGATAGTAGTGAGTTCAAATTACCAGTACAAAATTATTCACAACTTCCCCTCCCCCCTCCCCTATTCACTCCATCACTCCAAGGAAAATTCTCCAGTGCCTGCTGGACTCCCAAGGTTCTGGTTATGCTGATCAAGAAAATAGGCAGAAATGGGTAAACATTTAGAAGTAGCAACATGCAGTCTGGTAGACTGTTCACATAGGACAAGAAGAAAACTAGAGGGTAGAAGATAAAATGAAGCCCAAAAGTCAGAGCAAGAAGGAATACAACAGTAATGGAGACCAGAACTTCCAAGCAACCAGAGGGGAAAAGAGCTGAAGAAATTGGAGGGAGAGCCCTGATTAATCATCGGATGTGTGAGAGCTCAAGAAAAATAGGAGGATTGTAAGGTTTGCTGAGGACTATGGATTGGATGCCTTTTGTCACTCTTCCTGAGATGCCAGCGCAGAGACCGGTCCTATTATTCAGGCCCTATAGAGTGTAACTCAAAATAGTACCCAACCCAATGGTGCCAAAGAAGAAGTCTCCAAAGCATGACACTTAAAAAAGTAATTTTTGGCAATTCAAATCCATAAGTAGTTGCTCAACTACCTGAATGCAACTATGCAGCAGGTGGACCTGATTGGGTCTTATTCTAGTTGTAAATCTTTTTTGGTCCGGTCGTGGGGCTTGAACTCTGGGCCTGGGCACTGTCCCTCAACTCTTCAGCTCAAGGCTAGCGCTCTACCACTTGAGCCACAGCGCCACTTCCGGCTTTTTTCTTTTTGCTTATGTGGTGCTGAGGAATCGAACCCAGGGCCTCGAGCATGCAAGGCAAGCGCTCTACCACTGAGCCACCTTCCCAGCCCCTCTAGTTGTAAATCTTTTACTAGCCATTGCCTACTACCTCAGCAGCCACTTCAGCCCGGTGGCCATAAGCTTCCAGAGGGGAAAGACTTTCCCATGTTTAGTTTCCTATCCCCACCTTATCTGGTGCCGTTTCTTATACATAGTAGGCCCTCAAATGTTTCTGAAGAAAAAGCCAATGAAGAGACTAATCCATCTAGCCTCTACCTTTTGATTCATCCCACTCGGTGGGATGATTTGGCTTTTGAAAGCTTACTGGGTGGAGGACCAGAGTCTACACTATTCTGAATGTAAATAATCCATTCCGTGGAGCAGCAGCCAGCTACCGATTCAGAACGCTTTCTGTGATATGCTTTAAGAAGGTGCCTGAAGGCTTATCTTGGGGTTCGTTTCACCTAACATCAACTCATCTGACTGTTTCTGCTTGTCTCAGACATACACTAGTTATTGCAAATAAGGGAAACCATGGGACCTATGTTTCTTTGGGCCTGGCTTACTTCACTTCATATAATTTCTTCCAAGTCTTTCCATTTCCTAACAAATGGGGCGATGTCATTCTTTCTGATGGAGGCATAGCATTCCATTGTGTGTATATACCACGTTTTCTTGATCGGTTCACCTACTGAGGGGCATCTGGGCTGGGGAGAAGAGGAAGAGAGTGATAAGTGACCTTACAGCACAAACTCGGGCCTCTCGGGCCTCTCGGCGAGCTTCAGGGCCTCGTGCATGCCCGCCGCCGAGAGCTTCCGGTTGATGTTCCGGTACTGGCACTGGAGCAGGCTGCGGTAGGTGGTCCGCAGGTCCCGGTTGAAGAAGGCATATATAAAAGGGTTAATGAGCGAGTTTGCGTAGCCCAGCCACAGGCATGTCCTTTCCACCCACAGCGGGATGCAGCTGCAGGAGGTGCCGCAGATGAAGGGCCTGGCAGTGGAGAGGAGGAAGAAGGGCAGCCAGCACACGGTGAAGGCCCCGACGATGATGCCCAGGGTGGTGGCTGCTTTCTGTTCCCGCTTAAAGATGGAGATGTTTTTCCTCTCGTGTTTGAGGAGTCTCGAGAGGTTGGCGCACTCCTCCACCTCCTTCTGGAGCCGCCCCATGCCGTTCAGCGAGACGATGCTCTCGGGCTGCACCCGGGGGAAGCCGGGGAACTTGTGCTTGGCGGCGCTCCGGCGCGCCGCCTTGTAGATCTGGTAGTACATGAACAGCATGACCGACATGGGGATGTAGAACGCCACGGCGGTGGAGTAGATGGTGTAGCCGAAGTCCTGGCTGATCAGGCACACCTTGTCGTCATTCACGTTCTGGGCCCACCCGAAGAGCGGCGGCAGGGTGATGGAGGCGGACAGCAGCCAGACCGACAGGATCATCTTTGCCATGCATCTCCCGTTCTGCCTCACCGGGTAGGTGAGCGGCCTCGTGATCCCCAGGTACCTGGGGGAGGAAGGGGAAAGGGGACACAGGGTGAATACCGGGGAGGTTCCAGCCCGCCCTCACACCATGATTCCTGGGTGCAGACCGGCCACGCGCTGGTCACCCAGACCCCTCATCCTCGCTCCGGGGCAGGCTGAGATCTGAGGATCACCGTCCAGAGCCAGACAGAGGCAGGAAAAGCCCACGAGATTTTTATCTCCAGTTGGCCAGAAAAGAAAAGCTGGACGTGGAGGTGTGGTTGAAATGGTAGAACACCCGCCCTGAGCAAAAGAGCCAAGTGACTGTGGGGGCCCAAGTTCAAATTCCAGTCTGGACACAAAAACACATTAAAAAAAGGTTTGTCCATGTCATCGCTTGTTGCTTGTAGCCAGTCATGTTGTCAATGAACTACAACGTGACACCTGGCCTTCCTCCATGACCACGATCATGACTAAAATCAAGCAGGGGCAAGACATCGAGCCCAATCGGGAACGTTGTAACACATCCTCACAAATGACCAGCGTCTGTCACAATGGCATTATTTTCCCTCTGATCTCAGCAGCCTTAACTCAGGGCAGCTTTTAATTCATTTCAACTGCTTTACATCACATAGATTTGTAAGGTATTTTTTGGGTTGTTTTTTTTTAATCCTAGGATTTGGGACTGAAAATAGGAAGTGGGTTTTTTTTTAATCTTCAGAGAATTCACTCACACCAGAAAAATACCAGAAAAAAATCGTTAAAACCGAAACAACTTTTGCTTCTTTGCCCAGTTCAGAAAGGGGGAAACGCTGAGAAATAAATATCAGGTAAATCCAATGTTTCCTCTGTGCTTAGTTCTACATAAAGAATAAATACTTCTTTATCTCTGTTATAAAGAATTTATAGTGCAAAAGAAATACAACAAGAGTATTTCGCAGCTTTTCAATTTTGTTTTTTTCCCCTCATATTTAACAGTCTTACCTTCTTTGGGGAAGGATGCAGAAAGCACTTGAGAAACAAAAACATAAAAGCTCATCATTTTGTTGGATTTTTTTTACATTCTTTTGGTATAGCAAAGACATATTCTTGTTACATAAAAGAAAAGGTACAGAGTGTTTCTAACTTGCCAACACCTCATTTTCTGAAAGCCGATCAACTAGGATGCTAAAATGTAAAATAATCCTTCTAAAAAATTGATAAACTATCACACAAAAATCTAAACCCAGGCTTCCACAATGAAAATTCAATAGAATACTTACAAAATAAAATTAAAATATAGTAAGAAAGAATATTCATGAACATTATCTCTTCATTCCCTCTACTAATATAGACATTTCTGTGTAACTGGTTCCAGTTACACACACACACACACACACACACACACACACATACACACACACAGATACCAAAATCTGCGGATGTTCAAGTCACTGATATAAAATGGCATAGTATTTATACCTAACCTACACACATCTTACCATATGCTTTAAATCACATCTAGATTACTTATAATAGCTGACATGATGTAAGTACTATATACATAGTTGTAATACTATATTATCTATGGAATATTCTAAAAAAAAACAAGTCTATATGTGTTCAGGACAGACACAGCCATAGTATGCCTAAGCATTACAACATTCTATCTGTGGTTGGTTGCATCTGAAGATGAACAATTCACAGATACAAAGGGCTGACTGTATTAAAAGAGCTCCTTTCCCATGCTGGGAACTGTCCTAAATGTTGGAGGTATAGCAGTAGATGAAAGAGGCAAATTTTTGTGGAAATGGACACAAGGAGAAATCATGCGGAGAGGAAGGAAGGATTGAGCCCAGTAATATGAAGGCAACTTCTGGTCCCTTCCAAGAACTCTGGCATTCATGGCTTTACCACCTTCCCTTCCCCTTTTCTTGCAACTGACCCACCAACAGTAGCCTTAGGTTTATCCACTGAAGTTAGGATTATGTTTCAGCTCCAAAATTAAACAAAGAGTTGGGGGGGAGAATACATGTTTTCTTGAGAATGCAAGAATAAGAGCTGATAAAAAAAAATTACAAAAAGGAACTAGGAAGAACAGAGAAAATGAAAAGTGGGAAAGAAAGGTGAAATATGAACTAGGATTTACTTTTTATGGAATTATCTGTTTAAAACTATGAGAACAACATATTTGGAAATTTTTCAGATGAAAGAGAGAGAGAGAAGAAAGAAAGAAAGATGCTGGCACTGACTGGGGACTCACAAAGAAACTGATCCTAGCCAGGGCTCCATTCAGACATACCACCACCAAAGGAAATCTCCTTCCCTTACTTTGCTTAAGACATCCTCTCAACGGTTTCCTGGAGAAAGCCCTTTACACATCCCTCTTGGATCTCGTCCTTGCCCTCTACGAGGTCCGGTGGACGTGGCCTGTTGGGATTTTTTCCTCTTGTGTCCTAGCTTCCTTTAACAGGCAATTTCCCAGAACTTAAGACTTTTATTCCCCTTCTCTCTGTGTCTATAGCTAAGACATCAAGGGGATGATTCTAATCTGGATTTGGATTGCAAAACACCAGCCAAATCTGAAGTCTCTGGTTCATGAACTAAGCAATCTGAGGTTAGTTCACGTATTTCCCCAGGTGGCCACCAGGTGGCAATGGCAGACCACCTTACACCTACATAAGGGGAAAAGGGGGTAACAAAATAGAACTACACAGGAGTTGTAGAGTTCCCAAAAGAAACAAAAGTTAGCAAGCCTGGAATTCACAGCCCTGTAAACACCTATTTTTGTGGATGGCAATTCTGTTTTCCCTTACACTCTTTCGCATTTTCCATACTGGGAAGAGCAACATACCTTTGAGCTTGATTAAAAATTAAGCATTTCTCCTGCCTACATAAATGATACAGAACTAATCCTTAGATATTAATTAAGGGAGTCGTAAAAGATATCTCAGAATGTGGGGAAATCTCATAGCAAGAGCATCTTTACATGTGCTAGTACACTTATCAGATTCTATTTAATAGGCATGGGGTCTTATTCTCTCTGCATGAGTGTACAAATTACATTCCATAACACTGTTGTACTTTGACCCACTGTGTAACTATTTCAGGTTACATCCTACAATAAAGTTGTTACATTTACTTCTTTAGTCTACTGAGTGCCACTTCATTAAGACTTCAGAAAGCTAAAACCAACTGAAAGATTACTAGGGGGAAAATGTCCACTAAACTGTCTGGATTTAAAATAAAGTCAAGAGCTTATGATTTGAAGGATTAAACATTTTCAAATATAATGGGGAAGTAATTTTTAACAATTCAAAACTATCTAAGGAAAAGCTTTAAAAATGGTGAGGATCTATGTGAATAAAACACAAAAATGCTACTGAACTACATAAAATAATATCTGAATTCATGAAAAATAAGTTTACTTTCTATAATGAGAAAAGTTCATTTTATAAAAGTACCAATCTTCTTATTAATCATAACTAGCATTCAACCCGAACTGTAACCCTACATAGGATTATTAGTTTGGTCAAATGATTTTAAGGTTCATCAAGTCAACTTGTAAAAATGGACACAATCTGAAAGGAATACAGAAATTAAATTTAATCCCATAAAATAGTTCAAATCCAAAAAACTAAAAGCATAATAATATCTATTCAAAAACAGAAGAAGTCCAATAAATTAACTCAAATATGTAAGGGAATTTAAAATTACAGGAGTCTGTTTAAATCAGCAATAAAAGATTGGCTATTCATGCATTCTGGCATCTATTTGCAATAAAAATAATCTTATCTTCTTGTCTTTTACCTTATTAAATATAAATCCTAGATAGATCAAAGATTACCATGAAAAATTAAAGCTTAAGATTACTGTGACAAAATATAAGTATTTCTTCAATCCTGAAATGACAAAAGCTGTTCTTAACTAGGATAAAAGTTTGACTTTATAAAGTGACACAGTGACACATTTTACTGACAAAAATTTTTATGCATGAAAAGAAATAAATGATCATTTAATTTAAAAATCACTACAGACAGAGTTAAAAGTAAATCCAACCAACAATATTCCAGTACTGAAAGGTCTCTCTTTCAGGTCAATAACAAAGATTACCATTTCAATAAAACAACTGAACAAAAACCAAAGACAAATACTAATAGCTAATATGTGGAATAGATCAATAATCAGAGATAAAAATTTAACACAATGATGTACATTTCAATCATTTAGATTTTTTTTTTTTTTTTGGTCAGTCGTGGGGCTGGAACTCTGGGCCTGAGCGCTGTCCCTCAGCTCTTCAGCTCAAGGCGAGCACTCTACCACTTGAGCTACAGCGCCACTTCCCGTTTTCTGGTGGTTTATAGGAGATAGGAGTGTCACGGTTTCTCCTGCCCGGGCTGGCTTTGAACCACGATCCTCAGATCTCAGCCTCCTGAGTAGCTAGGATTACAGGCGTGAGCCACCAGCACCCGGCTCCATTTAGATTTTTAAGAAAGACAAAATCCAATACCGGGAAACTTCAGGACAAAAACCAGGCTCTCTATTACTTTGCTAGCAGAATTGCCAACAGAGATAACAACACTACAGGATGTTTTAGCAGTTGATATATATCAACACTCACTCTTTGGCTCAGCAAGCAAACTTTTCAGGATTTTGTAAAGGTCATTATGCAAATGCAAAATACTTAGTATACAAAGACATTAGCAAAAAACATCCAAGAGGGGAAAAAGAGATGCAATCTAAGTAGATATAAATAGATTAAATACATAAAAGCATAGTATGAATTATACCCAGTAATGTACAGATGTGTTTGCAGGCGATGATTCAAAATTCTAATTTAGCCAGGTATAACGATACATTCCTATAATCTCAGCACTGAGAAGGCTGAAATAGGAGCTTGAGCTAGTGAGACTGTTTCAAAAGATCAACACAAAAAAAAAAACAAAAGAAAAATCTAAAAACTCTAAACCCCAAAAACCAAAGTGATAATGTACATGTAAGTTTCCTGACAGAAGAGTGGTAGAAAAATGGCACTTAGACTATAAAACATAAATAGAATATATCATAAAATATGAAATATTTAACATAAAGTTATGTGTATGTATGAACTAATAATCTCCACAAGAATATCCATCAAAATTTCAATTGCAGTTTTATCTGAGTTGCAAGCCATTTGCCATTTCTCTTTATAGCTTTCTATACATGAATATTTGTTTGTACCAGTCCTAGGGCTCAAACTCAGGGCCTAGGTACTTTCCCTGAGCTTGTCTGCTCAAGGCTAGCACCTTAACACTTGAGCCACAATTCCACTTATGGCTTATATGGTGCTTAATTGGAGATGGTTCTCAGAGACTTTCCTGCCAGGGCTGGCTTCAAACCACAATCCTTAGATCTCAGCCTCCTAAGTAGCTAAGATTACAAGTGAGCCACCAGCGCCCAGCTATGATAGCACTTAGGCCTTGAGTTTAAGCCCTATGATCAACTGAAAACAAAAAAAAATGGGGCTTTAAAATTAAGAATAAAATGAGGGAGAGTCTGTGATTCCCAAATTATGTAAGTGGCTGACAGCAGAGACAATATGGTTCTCAAAAATCCTTAAAATCAATAATTAAATCTTACATTGTTTTATGTATCTGTCAAAAGTGTTTATCATATTCATAAATTTGAATGAATAAATGAAACTCATTGGTATTTGAAATCCTACAATTAACTATGTAAAGTAATACTGGCATTCAAGAAAGTGCTTATTCAAATTGTACATTCTCCCAAACCTTGTAGAGGACAAATCTTACCTTCAAGACAGAGAAAGGGAAAAAAAAAGGCCTAGATTATTTCTTAATATTACTTAATATGCATGGTTAATATTTATCACACTAAAATTTATGCTCACTATTAATTAGAAAGCAGGGTGCTTTTAAAGCCTTCCGACTTTAACATTAAAATACATGGAAATGTATAAAGTAAATCTCAGAGACAAAGGAGAAAACGTACTATATAATTGAGAAATGTCTGCAATGCACATCAGGGGTTGTATAGAAGTAAGAATTAATTGAGAGAACAAGAGGATTAGGAACTATAATCTGCTCAGAAAGGGACTGGAAGCAAATCACCTCTGCTGCCTGTCTTCCATGCTAACTTCATAAAAATTGTAGAATATGGTTCTTTAATTAAATGGCTTCTCCTAATTTTTATTGCTATGGGATAAAAGAAACTGGGTGGAAATGCTGTGGCTCTCTGGGAGTACAGTTTAGAGGAGACCTCTTCCAGAAGATCTCTTCCTTTAGAGAAGGAAAAATTCACCAGACTTTGTGGACTACAGGAGTGGTTCCACAAACTGCTGAATTATCAGAATAACCAAAAAGCCACGGAAGCATGCTGATTCCCAAACCATCCTTCTCTTTTTATAAGGACTGAAGACTCAGGGTTGTGGATTTAAAGTTGTCTATTCTGGGTTTTTGTTCCACATGCTGTTGTCAAAAGTCATCTTTCTCCATTCATTTCCAAGAAATTGAAAGCAACCCTGTGAAGGGCTAGTTCTTTTCTTTTATACATGTTCTGCTTCTAGTCTGGCTTGATAAAGACATCATAAATCACATTTCTATTACCTCCACTGAATAATTCTCTTACCCAGTACATGAAGGAGTCATGGCTTTTATGTCTTAAGGAGTAGATTTCTTTGTTAAAAAAAATATGTATAATATACAACAAGGTTTTGTAAACCATTTGGATCATGGCTCACTATAAGAAATGAAACATTCAGCCTTTTTAAATGCTGGTCTTAATGCACAAAATTGATTATATAACCCAATAATGGATCATGGTGCAAAATTATTTATCTTCAATAAATATATGAGAAGGTAATCAACATCATGAGTCATTGGAGAAATGTACATTAAAAGCATAGTGGGAGGTCCTGGCCATGACACTAGTTAAAATTGATCATGAGGATGGTAAAATCTTTAAAATCAAGTGTTCCGTAATGACATGGCACAAGTATAATTCTCCTAGGCTCCTGGTAGGACTGTAAACTGATGACAGAGCTAACTTTGGAAAACTATTTTTAATATCTGCTAAAGCTGAGGGAAACATACTCTATGATTCAGCAATTCTTCTAGGTATAGACTGAATATTATATCCAAAATACAAGAATATTCATAGCAGCACAACTGGCAGTAATTCCTACTGAAACAACTTATACTGTAGGAGTGACGTGAGTACCAATCTTCGATAGGAAAGTGGCATACAAGCAGGGTGTGCTGATGTGATGGAATTCTAAGAAATGAGAATGAACTGTTGCTGAGCCATTGCTATGGATGATTCTCATGAGCATGATGTTGAACTTAAGAAACCAAAACTAAAAGAATATGTTCAAAAACAGCAAAATTTACCTATGTACCAAAATAAGAATAGACGTTAACTGGAGAAAAGAGGAGGACGTTAATGCATAAGAAAGTGTGAGGAAAATATGGAGTTCTGGAATGTCCTATTTCTTTATCTAGATAGGTATGCTTGCTTTTTAAAAATTAAACAAAATTGAGAATGGTGACACCCATCTGTAATTCCAGTGCTCAGGAGGCTGAGTAAGAAGGATCATTAGGACTGAGTCCAACCCAAGTTATAAAGTAAGACCATGTCTCTAAAAGAAAAGAACATTAAACAAGCTGTTCAGTTCTAATTTGTGCAGTGTTCTAGATGCAGGTAACTTTATGTGTCTATTAAAAGTGAAATTTCAAAAGTACAATTGACATCACTTGCCATTAACCTAGTTGTGGATCTGTTCTCTAAAACCATTATTACAATCGTGCTCAACTATGCTTTTAAGCCATTTTCATCTGTGTTTCCAAGCTGCAATTAGAGTTAAAGCTAAACAATCTAAATTCCTCATTCTAACATCAATATTGTGGCAGAAAGGTGGGCAGAACAGAGGAAAAAGCAAACAAGTCCAACATTGGAAATAGAACTTCAATATATTTTTATTTTATTGCACAGGTGATGTGCAGAGGGGTTACAGTTACATAAGTAAGGAAATGATGACAATTCTTGTGGAGCATTGTTACCCTCTGCCTCATTTTCTCCCACTTTCACTCCCCCTTGATTCCCCTGCCCCCGAATTGTAAAGTTAATTTCCAACATAGTGTCTTGTGAGTTTCATTATTGCATTGGTACACCCTTTGTCTTCTGTCTCACCATTTCTGTGATTTCCCCTTCCCATCTCCAAGTTAGATAAACTCAAAGGGTACTGAAATCAAAAACAGTGGCAACAGGGGATAAAATAGAAAAAGAAAAGAAGAGGAGAGAAGAGGAAAAGAAAGTAGAAGAAAGGAGAGGAGAGGAACAAATAACTACAAATAGTACAGTCAAAAATACCTCGTTTC
This sequence comes from Dipodomys ordii, assembly GCF_000151885.1. Classification (NCBI taxonomy): domain Eukaryota; kingdom Metazoa; phylum Chordata; class Mammalia; order Rodentia; family Heteromyidae; genus Dipodomys; species Dipodomys ordii. The sequence continues at coordinate 67,776 of NW_012267404.1, forward strand.
CATATTTTGGAGTTCATTTCGATTAGCATCAATTTATATGGTCATATGAACATAGCTATTGAGTTATTTGATATTCTGCTAGGGCTATCCTAGACATATACTCATTATTACAAATGAGGGGGCCTATGTTTCTTTGGGTCTGGCTTACTTCACTTGATAGGATTTTTTTCCAAGTTGAAACCATTCTTTCTGACGAAAGCATAGAATTCCATTATGTACATAATACCACACTTTCTTGATCCATTCATTTACTAAGGGGCATCTTGGCTGATTCCATTATCTCAGCTATGGTAAATAATGCTGCAAGGAACATAGTTAAGCTGATAGCTTTAGTGTGGCTTTGACCCAGAAATCTCACTCCTAGGCATTTACCAAAAATGTAATATTAATATAAAATAAGAAATTAGAGTTTCCCTATAGAGAGCTAGACTCACTTAAAACAAATCACTTAAACCTATAGATATTTAAAAATTCATATATGTATTAGCTTTCTGTTGCTTCATTAAAAGTCATAACTTGAAACAACAGCAATTTATTATATCACAATTCTGTAAAGTCAAGTGTCCAGCCACAGTTCAACTTGGATCCTCAACCTAAATCTTAACAGGCTGAATCAAGGTGTGGGCCAGGGCTGTGTTGCTATGAGACTCAGAGTCCTCCAAATATATGTGGTTGTTGGCAGAATTCACTTCCTTATAGCTGTAGAACTCATGAAGGTTACATCTTGAAGGCCACAGGAGAGCATCTGCTGTAGTTTCAAATCTCTTGGACTCGGAGCTGAGAAGGTGACTCAATGGTAGAGAGCTTGCCTTGCTTGCATGAGGCCCTGGGTTCATTTCCTCAGTACCACATTAGCCGTAAAAGCCAGAAGTGGAGCTGTGGCTCAAGTGGTAAAGCACTAGCCTTGAGCTGAAGAGCTGAGGGACAGTGCCCAGGTCCAGAGATCAGGCTCCATGACCGACACACACAACACAAAAATCTCTTGGACTTGCAGATTCTCCTTGAAAAGGGCTTACCTGATTAGATCAAGCCCACCATCATTCAAAGACAAGGGATTATACTAGGCATAAGAACCAGAGTAGATAGGAAATGTACTCATTACCTTGCTCATGTAACTGTAACCCCTCTGTACAGTATTTTTACAATTAAAAAAAATTAAAAAAGAGCCAGGGTAATGGAATCACTGGGTCATCTTAAATTTCTGCTACCACAAGCCCAGTGTGATAGCAGAAGCCAAGAACATCATCTTCCACCAACAGGATCAACCTGTGAAGTTGAGACAAGCTTTCCAATGAGACTAATCTTGTCTATACTTTCTCATTAGACAGTCATTTTTGTTGCATTTTTCTGTCATTCCATATTTCTCTAATTGTCAACTTGCAGGTTTTGCCTATCTAAGTTATATCTGAATTTACTGACTTTTCTGAATTTTTCCACCCAAGAAGTTAGCCTTTCAATTCCTCAGAGAAAAATATAAATAAATGAGAACAGATAATTAAAATTTTACCACCAAACACTAAAAGAAAGTAGTGTCATAAACCCTTGGCTAAAATGTCAAAATGTTATGGAAGAGATAAAATTTCTGTTTTACGATATCATTGAGTGGCATACTGAAGAAGCTTTAGGGGTTTTTTTGACATAGTTGGAAAAAACTGATATAGAATGACAATCCACAAGACCTATTCCAATAAAATCAAGCCAAAAGGCAAGACATACTGCTGATCAAGTGTGTCCAATTTTAAGGACTTTTCCTGTAGTCATCCCTAAGAATTCTCACTTCCATCTCGTTGGACCATGTGATATGACCACTATAATGCTAATAAAGGCTCAGAGATAAGTATTTGATGATCTGAAGGCACTGTCATCCTGAGCAAGGCAGGATCTGTTAAGAAAAAAAAATGAAGGAATTGCTTTGGAGAAGTCAAGCAGAAGTTGTGTGGAAGTGGATACATCACACAGTTAAGGAGAATAGGAAATTGGTTCCTATATCCGTGTGTTCATAGAACAATGGGAAGGGAGATGAAGATAGAATCAGTAGGATTTATGTCGAGAATAACAATAACCTTCCCACCCACCATGCCAAATCACATATATATGCCTCTTCCTTTCTTCCTCCTCAATGTTGAAACTTCTTCCATGCACAGTTGCATTGGTAAATTTCCTACAATTTTTTTCCTCTTCCATTACTCTTGAAGATGGTTCTAACTAGCTGAACCATGTATCCCACAGGACAGGAAGGAAGACATAATTCTTTCCATTGAAGACATTCTGACATAGAGAATCCATTCCTGAACATAATGAGGCTCTTGATTAGTCTCCTAAAACAGAGACTCTGCAATTAAGTCTTAACTGCTTTCATGGCTCCTTCAAATACACTGGGCTTCCACAGAAGTATACAGTGGGTACGCACTCTCTACCTTTAAAATTAATCCATACTTCTTCACACTTGCCAGAACTTGCCATTTCTTTTTTTCAAATTTTATTTTATTGTAAATATGATGTACAGAGGGGTTATAGTTGCATGAGTAAGGCAATGAGTACATTTATTCATTACCATTTCTTATATTATACTTTCCTATCTATTCCACCATGAAACTAGGCTTCATACACTTAATATCATGTGGTCCCTTCCACCTGTTTCTCCCAACTCAAGCCTAAAAGAATCACTTTTTTAGCTTTTCAGAGAGTGGTCCCACACCCTCCAAACACAACTTCAAAACATTCGCCCTCTAGCCTCAAGTGCCCTGACCTTTAACTTGTTCCTGCAGGACCTCAAACTAGTGCCATCGCCTCTGCTGGAGAAATGAACAAGTGCCCTTAATTTTCTACATAGTGTACTAGGTTGGGAGAAGCAACTGGGAAGAGTTGTAGGACATTTGCTTATGCGAGTGTACATAGAAGAATCTTCATCATTGACTGAAAGGGAGGAGATAATGCATCATATGTGATTTGGGGTGGTAGGTGGGGAGATGCCATTGCTATTTCTTGATACAAATCCAGAAAGAGTTGCTGCCCTGATTCTGGCTGGGAAGGCTGGTGAGCTACAAAACAGGGAGTGTACACAATATGCCACTTCATGAAGTTTCTTATATTGTCCCAGCAGCAATCCCTGAGAAAATCTGTGAGCCTGATGAAACTCTTTGAAAGATTTTCACATTTTTTTTCTCCTTTGGAACACTTACAGCAAACAAAGAGAGGCCAACATGATCAGGAATCACACAATGAAACCCCATCTACTTCTAAATCTGCTAAGACGTAAAATCTGATGAGACTTTGTGATGCAATCAGTGTTTTGTCGCAGGGAGAAAACAGCAAGAGACAGACAAGGCCCTCTCCTGCCTTTCACATCCACCTCACTGCCTCTAGTTTTTTTCATTTCTCAAATACCATACCAGTCTAAAGAAGCTAGGTCTCTGTCTCGCTCTGTGTGTCTCTCTCTCTCACACACACACACACACACAATTGCTTTTCACTCCTGTTAACTCTTCTCTCAGCCCAAGAGATGCTCCAGGCCAATTCTCAGTGAGATATCTACATAGCAGCCTTGTCTCTCATGTACCCAGAGGAAGAAAATTAGCAATATTGGAGAATATCTGACACATTATTTTCACCTAAATACTTTAGGGTAGTGAGACCTTCTGCCTGGATGACCTATAACCCTTTTCTTGATGAATCTCTATTCCAATCAGTCATTTTCCCCACTCCAGCTGTACCCAAGCCTAGAACTCTGATCCTAAAATGGCCCTGGTCACATTATGTTATTTGTCTACCTCACTCACAAAATTATAAGCTGCAAAATACAGCTTTCTTTTTAAAATTTAAGTACAGAGTTCAGTGGTTGTCACATGGTAAAGAATTCAGAAATGTGTGATAACTGATTTAATGAATAATCACACAGAAGTCCAAGGAGTTCCAAGGGACAGTGAGCAATGGAACTGACCACCTTCAGTATCACGTCAACCTACAATAGGAATGGCAAAAGGAAACAGATGTAATCTGTCCTCTTGTCTCAGCAATAGGAAACATTCCAGTGCCTGGAACACTGAAGGATTCCATATGCTTCAGTCTCCTGTCCCTTAGAAGTGTTCTATTGGTTTCAAGAAGATAATAGAGATAAACCAGACTCCATCACAAGAAATGGTAGGTTTCAACACTGAAATCTTTTTTTAAATTTTAATTTTTATTTTTTGTGAACATACTGTACAGAGGGGTTACAATTACATGGGTAAAATAATGAGTACATTTCTTATCAAGCATTGCAGCTTCCTCCTTTGTTTACCCTTCACATCCCTTTCCAGCCTCCCCCCGTCCCCCCA
>NW_012267404.1:73171-97064 GCF_000151885.1 Dipodomys ordii
CTTTGCCATGCAGAAGCTCTGCAACTTCATGCAATCCCATTTGTCCAACCTTTCTTTGATTTGTTGTGTTTCCGGGTCTCTATTAAGAAAATTTCGGCCTGCGCCAAGGAGACCTAAGGTTTTTCTTATTCCATCCTGTAATTCAACACTGAAATCTTTCTCACTTTTTAATGCTGAAAAACTGATAGATGACTAGAAAAAAATCTCAAATAATACAGAACTGAAAAGTGATGTTTCCCTCCTCCATTTCTACCCTAGATCTCCAATATAGCATTCTCCAACAGTACATTCTTCCAGAAATTCTGTGTGCCTGATGTATTCACATATTGAAAAATAATCTTTGCCTATAAATGAGACCATATTCTTTCTATATGTTCTACATTTGGTCTTTTCTCTTCACATTATATCTTAGGTACATAAAATTATACATATACATATGTACGCGTGTATACATTTTTTGAGACAAGGTCTGACTATGTATTTCAGACTAACCTTTAGCTCATGATCCTCCGTTTTCAGTCTCCCAAGTGCTCGGACTCCACAGATGCACCTCCATACCCTGCCAATCAATATGTCTTTATACATGCTAGTGAAGAGTTTCCATTTGATCTTGGAACTTCTTTTAAGAAACTGACTTTAGAAACTACTTTAGATTTTTATACTCTATTTTTTCTGAAGCCATCCCAAATGAGCTGTGAGGCAGTAGGAGGAAGTCAAAGAAGCAGAACCCATGAAAAATGGAATTGTTTTAGTAGTGTGCTTTTATCTTCATACTTTGAGCTTCATACAAGTTAATTTTTTCCAAAATATACCATTCTGTGTAAACAAGAAGGATGGTTATAGTAAAGAAATAGTCAATATTATTCGAAGTTCTCCAGAAATAATAAAATGTATGTAATTATAGGATGGTATTTATTAGAGTGCTTATAGGATTGCAAGCTAAATTGTCCCTCAATTCTGCAAGTTGGGAAGCTGGAGCAACTCAGTCCAAGAAGCTAGACAGCAGAAAGTAAGAAAGACCAATGGCGCAGCCCCAGTACCAAGCTGAAGGCCTAGGAATTCCCCAGAGAATGGCTGCTACAATTTCATATTCAACAGCTGAAGAATGTGGTCCACAAGTGACAGCAGCAGAAGAAAAATATTGTGTCCAGTCTAGAAAGGTGGGGCATGTATGCCCACTGAAGCTTTCCCCTTCTGTTTCATTGTTCCATCCAGGCCCCTTCTTGTGCATTACTCCACCCACATTCAGGAGGGTCTTCCTCTCTCTGTTTGCTGACACACATGTCCATCATCTCAGGAAACACCTTCACTGTTTCATAAAGAATTACACATTACCAACTTTCTACCAAACTTTCTCTAAACTCAGTCAGGTTCACAACTGACATTAACCATCACAATATAATTCTATTTATGCAATGTAGAAAAAAATATAGCTTTTATATTTTATATTCATATATAAACGTATTCGTTGTTGGGGTTTTTGAGACAGTGTCTCACTACATACCATCTGTATGTAGTCCATACTGATATGGAACTTACTATGTAGCCCAGGCTGACCTCAAACTCATAGTCTTCCAGCCTCAGCCCCCCAAGTACTAGAATACAGGCAAACCTTTGCACTTGATTTCATTTAGCTATATTTTCTTGCACATTTATCAGCATGAATTTCCTCATTTATAAAATAAGACTTAATAACAGGACATAATGCATGGATATGTACTTCATATGATATGAATATTAAGATATAATTCGTATCATATTTACTTAAATTTTTGATTGACATATACTAATTCAGTGTGCTACATACAGTTCATTCATACAACATCAGCATGCATCACTTAAACCCTCCCTGCTCTATCCACTCCCTCCCTGCCTTCCACCTCTTGACCTCTAGAAATCACTACTCTACATTTATCTCAATGTGTTTTGCTTTGTTTTACTTCAACATATGAAAAGGAACACACAATACTTGGCTTTGTATGTCTAGCTTATCTCATTTAAAGAAATATATAAAAGCCGAGCTTTGGTGGCTCACGCCTGTAATCCTAGCTACTCAGGAGGCTGAGATCTGAGGATCATGGTTCAAAGCCAGCCCGGGCAGGAAAGTCCATGAGACTCTTATCTCCAATAAACCAACAGAAAACCAGAAGTGGCACTGTGGCTTAAGCAGTAGAGCGCTCGCCTTGAGCTAAAGAGCACAGGGACAGCACCCAAGCCCAGGGTTCAAGCCCCATGACTAACAAAAGAAAAAAAAAGAAATATATAAAGGTACATTATTCCTTCTGCTGCAAATGACAGGATTTGATTATTCTTTATTTTCTAAGTATTCTACCTTTGTACACACACACATATTCTTTATCCATTCATCCACCATAGGCACGTTAATTAATTCTGTTTTTTAGCTATTATGAATGGTACCATCGTGAATGTAGGTGTGCAGGTTATCTCTCTGAAATGGCCTACATTCTTCTGGATACTATGCCAATGGCTCTGCTTCTCAGAGAAGCTTCCAGAGGCAATGAAGTTCAGGAAGGTGAGCTCCAAATCAAGCCCACTGGATTCAAACCCAACTTCTAACTCTTAAAACTACAAAGAGCAATTTAATCTCTAAGGTCTCATTACCTCATCTTTATCATAGGATTAATAATAGTACTTATGTGCCAGGCGCCAGTGGCTCACACCTGTAATCCTAGCTACTCAGGATGCTGAGAGCTGATGATCACTGTTCAAAGCCAGCCCTAGCAGGAAAATCCGTGAAACTCTTATCTCCAATAAACTACCAGAAAACTAGAAATAGCACTGTAGCTCAAGCGGTAGAGTGCTAGTCTTGAGCTGAAGAGCTGAGAGACAGTGCTCTGGCCCAGAGTTCAAGCCCCACGACCGACAAAAATAATAATGGTAATAATAATAATACTTATGTAAGAAAATTATGATAAAGGAAAAAAATCCTCATTTGGTACTCTATAATGCATAAAACACAGTAGGCATGCTTTAATAAGCATAAGTTGTGATGCTAGCTGCTATACTTTGGCTCTTCTGAAGGCCCCTATGTTAAAGGCTTGCTCTTCAGCTCCTGGAACTATTGGAAGGTGATAAAAACAAAGTGGTGGGGACTAGTGGTAAGTTTTAGGTCACTGGGGAAGTGCTTCAAAGGGAATCCTGGACCCACACTCTTCCTTTTCTTTCATTCCTCAGCCATGAGATGAATGGCGTTGCTCTGTCACTCCCACTACAAGTGCAGCCCCTCCACCAAGAGGCCTAAACGAGGTCTGCCAAGCATGGACTGGAACGTCTACAACAACTGTCAGCCAAAATAAACCTTTTATCTTCAGGAGTCAATTATCTCAGTTATTGCAGTAATGGAAAGCTGACTCACACAGTGTCAATGATGGAGCTTAACTTCTCCAAATGCCTTATAATTCCAGATTTGTTCTTATAAGGCCATCTCAATACGATAGCCTTACTCCTTCCAGAGGAAAAGCATTCTTAAAATACTGTACCAGTGTTCTTTAATGGTCAACTAGATGGAGGCAAAATGTTTTAAAACCCTGTCCCAGGGGAGTGCTTCTGAGGCTGGGCAGTGTCCTTTACATTTTCACTCAAGGACGGTGCTCTACAATTGAGCCACAATGCCACTTCTGTCTTTGGCTGGATAAATGGAAATAAGAGTCTCTTGTACTTTGCTGCCCAGACTGGCTTCGAACCACCATCCTCAGATCTCAGCCTCCTAAGTAGCTAGGATTATAGGCAGGAGCCACTGGCATCCAGTTTAGCCTGCATTTTAAGTTGATGGTATAGTTTATTCAATATTTTACTTACTCCTTTACTTGACTGGTTTCTTTCTGCCTCTCCTAGTCATTGTCTTCAATAAAAGACAATTCCTGCTGTACTTTTCTTGTTGTTGGTAGTGGTCATAGGGGTCGAACTCAACTCAGGGCCTGGATGTTGCCTCTGAGCTCTTTGCTCAAGGCTAGTGCTCTACCACTTTTAGCCATGGCTCCCCTTCTGGTTTTCTGGTAGTTAAGTGGAGACAAGAGTCTCATAGCCTTTCATCATGATCCTCAAATCTCAGCCTCCTGGGTAGCTAGGATTACACGTGTGAGCCACCAGCACCCAGCTCCTGCTGTAATTTTAAGCCCTCAAACAATTCAGTTTTGAGTGAGTTTTTTCTTCTACTCTCTCATTCTATGGCTCTAGAAAATTTCTGCCCATAGGAGAAAAATTACTAATTGTTATTTTTAGTCTATGAATTCAAGCATAATTTCTAGAAAACACATTTCTTGACAGGTATGATAAAATTACCCTTGTCTTTTAAAGACAAGTCAAATATAACTGGGCGCTGGTGGTTCACACCTGTAATCCTAGCTACTCAGGAGGCTGAGATCTAAGGGTCTCAGTTCAAAGCCTGCCTGGGCAGGAAAGTCTGTGAGACTCTTATCTCCAATTAACTACCAGAAAACCAGAAGTGGCACTGTGGCTCAAGCGGTAGAGCACTTGTCTTGAGCTGAAGAACGCAGGGACAGCACCTGAGTTCAAGCCCAGAGTTCAAGACCCATGACTGACAAAAAAAAAAAAGACAAGTCATATTGAATAGTGATATGGAACAGTCTAGAAGTTATGCATTTTTGCCATGAAATATACACATACAAAATTCTCTATCATGATGCCAGCCAGCTCAGGATAAAAAGCCACTTAGCTCTCCAAAATACTTTCAGTAGCTTCAAATTAATCACAACATTAATCTGAAATGATCAATGAGTAATTCCTCTGTCACATGCTAAATTATTCTTGACTAGGCTCGAAACCAAACAGCCTGGATGTGAATCCTAGCTCTGCTTCTGACTAATGAAAGGCAACGGGCAGATAGGCCTTCTTCATCTCTTGGAGCCTCAGGTCTTCAAATGTCCAAGCAAAGTAACAGTTCCTCCCTTCCAGACGATGTCAGGATATATTTCTTATCATTGATCTTGAATTCAGGACCACACATTCTCACTTCGCTTTTTCACTCAAGGCTGGTGATCTACTACTTGAACCACACAGCTCCACTTCTGATGCTGTGAGTCTCCTTGACTTTTCTATCTGCCTCTGGATGGGCTCTGAATCGTGATCCTCAGGTCTCAGCCTCCTAAGTAGCTAGGATTACAGGTGTGAGCCACCAGCATTGGGCTCTATGTCAGGATTTAAATAAGAAGCTTTTTAAAACTTGTGCTACAGTGCCTGACATGTATGTTATTCTCAATAAATGACAACTATAAGAGTGAATTCCATTAGTATTGAAGACAAAGTAGAACAGCTGTTACTGTGGCTGTATCATCATCACCAGTCTGTACAGTGCTATATTCCTTCCTAATCCATTCAGCGCCATTCACTGGCAGCTACTCTGGGAAAGACTCCAGCCATGCCCATGATACAGGTGGCTCCCCTGCCTGGAGCACTCTAGTCTTCTTCAGGTTATGGCCTGCTCATTCTTTACATATGCGAATGCTACTTCCTCCAGAAAGACCCTTCAATCTCCATCGGCATTCTGCTCTGTATTCTCAACCTTCTCCTCCTGATCTGTTACACTGTAAGTAGAGGTTTGAATCCTCAATGATATAAGATGTATTAGGATGGAAACCATGCTTTACTATGATCAGTACTAAATAAAAATCCCAGTACAATGGCTGATCCGGTGGAGATAGAACATAACTGAATGGATGAATGAATGTAGCAAACACTTCTTTGTCCTACACAGGAAATTAAAAACATCAGAGGTGTTTGATTACTCAGACAGACCTAAATACTGAATTGACATAATCAAAACAGTGATCAATTTTTAACTCTGTCTTCTTAGTAAGAGCCAAGTAGAGCCTATGGGTGGGTAGGGGTGGTTATAATCCTAGAGGCAAATTCCTTTGCTGCCTTTGTAATGGTTCTCATCTATCCACCTGTTGCTCCCAGTTCTACACACACACACACACACACACACACACACACACACACACACCTCTATATAACACAAGACTCAGTACCTTGTAGACTGTCATGAACAAAAAGTATTACCTAAGTGCTGAACAGCACGCCCTGCTTTTCCCCTATAGATAGCAACACTGCCTATGGTAAGAGCCTTTCACTCAGGAAATAGCACTGAATTGCAGCAGTTACAGTGAGCTCCCATTTGGTACTAGACTTTAAATAAATGTGGCTTGTTTCTATTATTTACTTGGTCCTTACAACTGCACTGATTTGTTCCTCATTTCCACTACTTCTCAAATTACAGCCTCATACCTTCCAGACAAGGACCGACCCCAGAACGCAGCAATATACAACGTCCTATAGACCATGACACCACAGCGTCCTGCTAAGCAGCCAGACATCAGGATGTCTCTGCTCCTAGAGTGTTTCCTGGTCAAACTCATGTGACCACAGGGAGGTGGCCTTTCTGCAAGGTGCATCACCAGCTTAACTACTGCTCATGCCAGGCATTTCTGGGAAAGAAACTTCCATAGCACCTATTCCTGGGTTTCTCTGTGCCCTGGACCAGCCTATGCTTTCAGGAAACACACACACACACACACCCACACACCCACACACACTTTAGAAGAATAGGCAGTTTAACACCTGATCTTTACTTAGCACTGCCAACCTCACACATTCCAATAAGCAGCATAACCACCAGGGGGCCTTTAACACTGTGCAAATGCCAGGCTGCCCATGGCGGACCTTGTGAAGGATGGTTCATCCACTTCAGCAGCAGGGAAGTGCTTGTGGTACCATGTACTGCTATATATCTCACTATAAAGGTTAGAAATTTTTTTTAAACCAAGCACGTCCTCTTGCAAAATTGAAGCTAATGAGGAACCCAGATGTTGTATCTTAATTAACATTTCCATGTGTGTGTTTTTTTTCCTGATATCTGAATACAGGTTCCAGAATGCTTCAACAGATGGGAAAGTGATAAGACCTAGGAAAAAGTGAGAAAACCTGTCAGAGTTTAACTTTCCTTTCTCTCCCAGTGATTACCTGAACTTTTATTTTTAAACTACAAAGACTTGAGACTCATGAATAATACAGAAAATCTATAAAAATGCCAGTTTTCAGCAATAAGCAGGACATTAAAATGTAAATTGCAGTTCCCCACACAGCCTTCCTGTGTGTGACAAATGAAGCCTTTTCTTGTTCCTAGTCTGACATTGGTCTTCAAGGCGTTTGTTCAATAGAGAGAGAAAGCACAGGGGGGAAGCAGGCTGGAAAAGTGGTTGCAACAGTCCCCACGAGGCTAGCCCTCAGGAAGAGGAACCCAAGACTGGGAGGCCTCGCTGGAAACATTCCTTTCCAACACATTACATAGAAAACCATGCTCTGTATTGTTGCATTTTCTCAGAAAGAGCTTCTGAGGAAAACAGCACTCTTGAATGATAAAAGATCCCTGTTAAGAATAAACAGGACAGAGGAGACTGAGTGAGCTAAAAACTAGAGTCCATTAGGCCCAGGCATTTACTCTTTACACCCATGGCTGGATTCATACAGCCAGCCTCCAACACTCCCTGCTCAGGGCCTGCTTCCTCATTATCTCTGACACCCACTTACTCACAACCCCAGTGGTTCTTGTTTATGAGTACTCAATATGGTTTTTCTGTTTCTGTTACCTTAAAGTAGTTGCACAAGGGAGTTTCCATTCAACAAAGCAGCTTATGGACACAGTGCATCTTGATCAATGTCACCCCATTCAACATTCTCATCCATCCCTCCCACCCCCCTCCTCTCACTTTTCTTAATTTTATAGGACATGTACTGAAATATTGGTGATTTACTACTTTTAAAGTAGTTGTGTAAAGGAGTTGCCATTTAACGAAGCATTTATGAGTAAAGTGCACCTTTTTGAATATATGATTAAACTTTTCTTGCTAATTGCCCTTACCCTGAGCCTGAACTGCAACAGCAAGTATTAGCACCATCTAGTGGAAAGAGCCTGGCATTCTGAAGTGAGGGACAGCACAGCCAAGGGCAATCAGGGGTCACAGCAGTAGTAGATTCTACATGTAGATACCTTTGCCAGCACTCTACATACCTCTAATAGTTGATTGAGAACCCTTTCAAAGGGAGGGGGTAACAAGTTCGACAAGAAATGTATTCGTGACCATATGTATGTAATTGTAACCCCTCTGTATATAACCATGACAATAAAATTAAATTTTAAAAAAGAACACCTTCAAGTTTACCAAATATTGTTTCTAACTGTATAAACAAGATTCCAAACTTCAAACAAATCATATGGTATTGTTAAACCATCAAGTAAATAGAGCATTTTAAGCAGGACTCTTATAGGAAATCTGTGTTTGTGGTCTAAGTACAACAGGGGAGACCTCAAACTTTTATATACATATCTATAAATAATTGTGCTGAAGTTGTAAAGCAAATAGACGACTCATTTGAAGAAAAAGAATTAGATTGAGCCCAAATATAAAGCCTGAAAATAGAACTGTTCCTGATCTCTATTTCTACAGGAACTCAACTCTCTTTGCACATTTTTTAACTAAATATTCACTGATTGTGACACCAATGTATTGCATAAAGTTAAGTAAAGTCTGTATCTATACTTGGCTTAGGGTAAAACAAAATAAAAACTCTTAGAATCTCATGAAAAATAATAGAAAAAATAGGAGTGTTTTATTTCAGTGAGTCATTCGTAGTTGCTTTTTTTTCTCAGATAGGAAACAAAAGAGAAAAAGGAAAGGGAGGAAGTGAATGGAACATATAGGGAAACACAAGAATATGCCAAAGTGGAGAGGTCTCAGGAGTTTGCACTTGGAGCTTGACATCATCTAGAAAACGCCTATTCACCCTTCCAGATCTTGCTAGCAGTCACCTCCACTCTCCTATTCCAATCTGCCCTCCTACGCCATTATTTCCTCTCATTATTGAGATCCTACAGCATTTGATGCATAGCTCTATGGTACAACAGAACATCTCATTCTTTTGGCACTGATGTGTCCTTCCCCAGACACCACGAGGGCCCTCCCTGCGCTTCCCAGAACATCTGCCGGCTAAATGATGACTGCGACCAGATGTAAATAATGAACACTTCAAGCAAATACTATTTCCTCTTCCCTAAACTATGTTCATATTGTTATATAACAAAAAGCTCTTGAAAGTAACATGAAGACCCAGCAATTCTCAAAGCCTTTGTTCTGTCTCTTCTTTTTATGATTTTTTTTCCTATATGGTCTTTTAAGACTAGTCTCCCCAGGCCACAAAATCAACAGTCATTGAAATGTAAAGTAGAAAACAAAATAACCAAGTGCTTTGATTTGAAATGCTATTTTCTTCTCTTTTGCCCATGATCAAACTGTAAGGAAGAAGGCTACACACATCAGTGCATCTGCCTGAACTGAAAAGCGTGCTGGAATGCTCCCTGGGAACACCAGTGCTCTGCATCAATCCACTGCCCAGGCATGACCTGTTTCTTTAAATGCTATTGGCAACTGTGCAGCAGAAGGTTAACAGACAATTCAGAACCGCTGCATTCCCACTGAAATGATACACAAAACAGAAAGATCCGCATAGCATGGCTGCATAAAATCTACTGCAATTAAACAAAAATAGATCCTTAGCATTGCATTTGCCAAGTGTCTTCTGTTGGCACAGTGGCTCATACCTCTAATCCCAGCTACTTAGGAGATGGAGTCTGGAAGGTTCATAGTTCAAAACCATCCTGGATTGATAAATGTTAGTGAGTCTGGACTGGACCAAGTGGCTCAAGCCCATAATCCTAGCTATTTGGAAGACAGAGATCAAGGGAAATCCCAGTTTGAGGCCAGCTCGAGCATAAAATATCACAAGACTCCATTTCAACAAATGGCTAGACACATTGTCTATGCCTGCCATTCCAAACTACAAGGGAATCACAATGGCAGGGTTCAGTGGTGCACATCTGCAGAATTCTAGCAACAAAAAGAAACACAAATAAGAGGATCAGTTTAGCTAGCCTTGGCATAAAGCAGAACTTATCTTGATAAAAGCCAACTCATGAAAGGACTGGAAGAGTGATTCAAGTGGTAAAGCATCTGCTTAATAAGTATAAAACCCTGAGTTCAAACTCAAACAGCAGCAGCAAAAAATTAGTAAGATACCATTTGAACAAACAAGCCGGATATAGTGATGTGAGTGTGTGTGTGTGTGTGTGTGTGTGTGTGTGTGTGTATGTGATCTCAGCCACACAAAAGACACAGGACAGCTCTGGGAAAATGTGAGACCCTGTGTGAAAAGAATAACTAAAGCAATAAAAGGCTGAGAGAAGGGCTCAAGTGGTTCAGTGTCTAAGGTGCCTCAGGCCCCAAGTGCAAACCACGGTACTGCCAAAAGATATGGAAACTAGATTTCAGAATTCAGACCCATGCTCGAAGGTGTCTATATAAATGGGACAGATGAGCACATGACATAAGCTTTTTGCCTCAGCTTTCTTCTCTGTAAAAAGGCTACCGTGGGTCTGTTATTAGCAGAGTGGAACACAGGAAATGACCAATAATGACTATCAGTTATCATTCCTCTTCTTCCCTTTTCTGATTAATTGCTTATTCCTCTCAGAAGATACATATTTAAACACACATCTAGTACTGTGCTAGAGAATGCACACTGTCCCAGTTTCCATCTTAAAAAAATGAAAGGCTTAGACACAATGAACCTTTGCCATGCCAGCATCCTTTTATACTAGTCAGGTAGGAATCAAGCATTGTTTCCAGGCTTCTGCAAACATTTCATTCAAATTTCATTTTAATTATCTTATAAAGTATAATCGTGTGTGTGTGTGTGTGTGTGTGTGTGTGTGTGTGTGTGTGTGTGTGTGTGATCAGTACTAGAGCTTGAAATCAGGGCTCAGGCACTGTCCTTCAACATTTTTGCTCAAGACTGGTATTCTATCCTTTGAGCCCGGTTCCACTTCTGGTTTTTGGTGGTTAACTGGAGATAAGCTTCTTATATACTTTCCTGCCAAGGCTGGCTTCTCAGCCTCCTGAGTAGCTAGTCTCTATTTATTTTTGACATCCTGGAGATCCCAAATGGGTTTATCTGTGCTACCTCGTCTGTTCTACTTTTTTCTTAGGCTTTCATGATCAAGTTCCTCTGTGGACATATTTAGATTTCTTGGAAATGTGATGTTGAGTAAGAAAATTGTAGGTCTCTTTTTTTTTAATTCACACCTGCACATGCCTACAACATAGTTTTACAAGAAAATACAATCAGATGACATTCACATGTTCCATTCACTCTAATGACAATATATATTCATGTCATATTTTCTGCAAATGATGACAATAAACTGGCTGACGAATCCTTTTGTTGACTCATTAAACTGAGCCCGTTACAATTAATAACTGCATATAGTTGTTACTTGCTGTGATTTTAATTTCAAGCAAGCATTTCCCACTCTTTTGAGCCACTGCATCAGTTAGAGAGCAAGCTATTAAAAAATAGCAGGCAATAGAAAAGCACTGCTTTTTGCAGTGTGAATCCTGCTCTTATTGATATTAGGCAGAGAGAGAGAAAAACAAGGAGCAGAGGCAAAGTAAGGGAAGGTGATAATTAAATTAGCTCCTTAGACTGATATGACTACAACCATCTTATAAACAGAAATTACATCTGAAGTTTATTAAATCAGCCTCATTGCTCTTCTGGATGACTCTTAAGAATAAAATATCACAAATTGTAGCTAATAAATTTGTTTTTAAAATACTCCCATTAAAACAAAAGAAAGAAATTTTTTAATCCCCTTAATCTCTTCTAAAATTTTTAAACTTTCCTGTCAATAGCTCATACTTCATACAGTTCAGGAAACTGTGTGTCTCATTAGTGAGCACCTGCCAGGATCGGTAACTGTTCCAGGTCCTAGATAGGACACAAAGAACAGCAGCATCATGTGACTGTCTGTGAGAAAGTTTAAATTTAGGTAAGAAGAAAGAAAGTGTATATGTAGAATAGGCAATATATATATATATATATATATAAAGACCATAAAGGTGTGTGTGTACACATACATAGAATGTGCGTTCTATATACATACATATGTATATATACCTAAAGTAGTGAAAAGGAAGTAGATTTGGGTATGTTTAATTCAACTGGGAAGTTAAAGGCAAATCATATACCTAACTTAGCATTTAAGCTTCATATTGAATGCTGAATATAATCCACTAAGAGGATTAAGAGGAAAACACCAAGGAAAAATATCAGAGGTAAAAGATTTGGAAAATGGTCAAGAAAGATGAGTGTTCTAGGTGTACATGCTTCTGTTCACGTGCATTCAAAGGGTAAGAGGAAGAAAGAACTGTAGTGAATTCTTGTCATCTTGTGCTGCCCCAGCAACCAAGTAAAACCTACATTGGACTTTCTGATAAGTGCAGCCAGTCACTGCTGACAACATTTCCAGTTCTACACTCCCCACAGTTCCTCAATGTGGTCAAACCAAATACAACTGCCTCATACATCTGCTCCCTGGTGACCACTTCCCCATGTGACAGCTAGATGCAGTCTGTTTGACTGGCCCCATTAACCTTCATACACTGCAGACTTCCCAGATAAACCGCAGTGGCTAATTCTCAGTCATGCTGCTTGCTGTAAACCCAATTAAAGCTTCCTACAAGAAACTATTTGGACAATGTTCTGGATCCATTGAAGATTTGGTCCTCAGGAATCCCTCTCCCCTCCATTCCTCTTCTCTCCCCTCTGCTCCCTCCTTTTCTCTTCTCTCCTCTTCCTCCCCGCCCCCATCCCCCTCTCTTTCCTCTCCATCTCTCTCCCTCCCCCCCATCTTGCTCTCTTCCTCCCTTCCTCCTTTCCTTTCTGTCCTCCCTGGCTTCCATGAGTATCGCCTACCATTGTTCCATGTACGCACCAGATTCTATAAGTAAGAAAATCATCAACAGTATAGGAAATAAAGGTAGCATAAAGTAAGATATGTTATACTTACAATAAACATACACATTTTTGTATTGATCCTATCATCTGTCTAATGAGCCCAATTTCAAGTTAATTCTCTTGATGTTTGCTCTCAGATTTTCTTCCTTTACTCAAGCACGCTGTTATAATTACTAATAAGATCGAGTTCAATAATCCTCCTGTGTTGATTTTTTTACTTTTTCCTCATAAACATCAGAATGATTCCTTTGTTTAACAGGAGTTTTGGCACCTCAAACTGAAATAACCTGGTCATAGCAATTCCCTATAGTTATTTAGGATTTACCTAGAAATCTCAAAATCTCTTCAGAATCATACAAAAGACATATGAAATTAAAGAACTTTGGAAAGAAAAGGAACCATCAAAGCCATGTAGCTCAAACTCCCAGAAAGTCTAGGTGACCCTGTTAAAAGGATGAAGTGAAACACAATATGAAATGATCTCATAAAAACACTAAATTTTGTTTTTCATACAGGTTCATAATATAAGCTCTAAGTATGAGGACGTGCTCATGTTTCTATTTTTCAAATTTTCAAATTTCTTGACATTCAACACAATGCAAGGTACTATGGGAGACCAAACATAAGATAACATCAAGCCTCTGATTCTAAGACTTTAGTGTCTAACTGAGCAGATAAAGGACAAACTTCAAAAAGAGCTGTTTTTGTGTGTTTGCTTGTTTGTGGGATGGCTATTGTTTAATTTGCTTTTGGTTGCAGTGACATATGACAGGATTACAGTAATTCCTGACATAAAACATGCATAACTCATAATCATACATCCCAAGAACTAGAATACACTCACTCCTCTGAGCCTCATCCCCTCCTCTGCCTTTCCATCATACTAGAGGTAGGCCACTTCCTGCTGTGATGACTCAAGAGAATTGATCAGATTTGAGCCAACAATGATTAGTACAATTTGGATAGGTGGAAAAATATATTCACAAATGAATAAAATCTTGAATAGTGTTCAAACATAAAAAAAACTCCAAGGAGCCTAGATTATGGGCATGATGGTACAAAACTATAATCTTACCACTCAGGAAGCTAAGGTAGGTGGCCAGTCTATACTACATAGTAAGACTTTATCAGAGATGTGCAAGGGGAGAAGAAGAAGAAGAGGAAGAGGAGGAGAAAAAGGAAGAGGAGGAGGAGGAAGAGGAGGAGGAGGAAGAGGAGAAGGAGGAGGAGGAGAGAAAGCTACAAAAAAAAGTGTGGGGATGGGCAGAGGAATTCAGCTGAAGTACGAATTTATGTAGGGGCTTCATACAGATAATAGAAGAGTTATGTGTGGATATAGTATACTAAATGCCACATGAGGTATTCTAAATTTATTCTGAGGGCAAGAAGAAGGCAGAGGAGAACTTTAAACAAAGAAATAATTAATCAAAGTAGTACTTGGGGATACATCAACAGGGTGGAAATAGGCTGAATAGTATTTAAGGAAAGAAATAAACATCAGGTTTGAGCCTGGCACCAGTGGCTCCTGCTTATAATCCTAGCTACTCAGAAAACTGAGATCTGAGGATCATGATTCAAAGCAGCCCAGGCAGACAAATCCTTTAGACTCTCATCTCTAATTAACCAGCAAGATAAGACTGAACTAGAAGTTTTATCCAAAGGATATGGTGCCAGTCAAGGAGGGCTGAAGAGAAAAGCCAAGCAAGATTATGAGACCCTGAGTTCAAATCCAAGTACCAGCACAACAACAAATTAATTATTTTTTAAAACTTTTGTTTAGAAGTATACCAGAAATTCCACTAAAAATGATACCTGACAAAATTCCAGTAAAATCTAACCCCAGCTTCTTACAAAAGAGAAAATCAAATTCAGAGCATTCATAAAATCTCCTAAATGGTTATTTTACCTATAATCAAATGCCCTCAGAGTACTTTTCAAAATAGTCAACAGTTTAAGGAATGAATGTGGGAACTAGATGTGGAGATAAGTAATAAGATGGTAGGGCACTCATTTTGTAAGCATGCCACTGAGTTCAGTCCTCAGTACCAAAAACACAAGACAACTTAAAATAAGCACAAATACAAACATTATAAAAAAATGGAAGATGCTGAGATGCAGGCCAATGTTAAAGCATTTGCCTGGCATGCATGAGGTTCTAGTTCACACCCTAGAATAAATCTCCAGCAAAAAGTTGAAAACCAAACAAAAGATTTTGAGAACAGCAATTAGAAAAGACAGGTGAGGTGGGAGATGGGAAGGGATGGGAAGGGGAAACAAAGGAGGAGGCAACAATGCTTGATAAGAAATGTACTCATGACCTTGCCCATGTAATTGTAACCCCTCTGTACGGTATTTTCGCAATAAAAAAAAAGACAGGTGGTCATATTAATTTCAGAAAGAGTAGGATGTATAATTCAGCTAATATGAAGTGAAAAAACACATTTACCCAAAGCAGTTTACTCTATAAATGGATGAATTAAAATAAAAGAAACAGAAATTTGTAAAAGTTCCTAGCAAAGTATAATGGCTCAAACCTGTAAACCAGAGTCAAGATTTGGAGAATAACAGGCCAGGTGGGCAAAAAGTTTGCCAGGATCAATCGCAACCAATAAAAAGCTGGGAATACAGACCCAAAGAAACACAGATTGCATGGTTCCCCTCATTTGTGATAACTAGAATGTGCCCATAAATCTACACATAAACATATTGGATGGTAAAAAGAAAAGAAAAAAAAACACTAGGACATGCTAAATTATACAGGTCTCTAGGCATTCACACAGAGTGAGACCAAAGGAGGATATTCTTAGAAGAGAATCACACAGACACAATAGCTATGCACACTGACCATATAAAATCATATTTATCAAAATGAACTCCAAGAAATGGAAACAAGAATTTTTGTTTTCACTTTGTTGCTGTTTTTTTTTTCATTTCCTTTTGTCTTGTTAGTTAGTTTATTTGTCTTTGGGAGGGAAAAAGGAGAGCACCGAAATGGTGGGACAAAAGGTAAGCAAAAGCAGCAATGGAGCTAGGCGCCAGTGGTTCACACTTGTAATCCTAGCTACTCAGGAGGCTGAGATCTGAGGATCACGGTTCAAAGCCAGCCAGGGCAGAAAAGCCCCTGAGACGCTGATCTCCAATAAACCAGTAGAAAACTGGACGTGGCGCTGTGGCTCAAGAGGTAGAGCGCTTGCCTTGAACTGAAGAGCACAGGGACAGCACCCAGGCCCAGAGTTCAAGCCCCACGACCAACCAAAAAAGAAAAAGCGGCAGTGGTAATCACTAGACACTATTGAAAATGAAATAAACAACTTGTGAATGGGGATGGGAGGGAAAAATTGGAAAAGAGCAAGGGGAAGGGTGATATTGTTCATGTACTCTTGGACAAATGCCAGTGGCTCATGCCTATAATCCTAGCTACACAGGAGGCTGAGATCTGAGGATTGAGGTTCAAAGCCTGCCAAGGCAGGAAAACCCATGAGCCTCTATATTTAACCACCAGAAAACCAGAAGTGGCACTGTGGCTCAGCCTTAAGCAAAAAAGCTCAGGAACAGTGCCCAGGCCCTGAGTTCAAGCCCAAGAATGACAATAAAAAGAAAGAAAGAAAATAAAAGAAATATACTTTTATCTGACTTATGTATCCATAACCCCACTATACATCATCTTTACAATAACAATAAATAAGAGGGGAAAGAAGCTGGGCGTTGTAGTATAAGCCTGTCATCTAGCTACATAGGGGGCATAAATAGGAAGATCAAGGTCCAACATGGCTCAGAAAAAGTAAGACTCTGTTTGAAAAATAGTGACAGCAAAAATGGCTGGGAATGTCGTTCAAGTAGTAAACTGCCTGCCTAGCAAGCTCAAGTCCCTGAGTTCAACCCCCAGAACTGAGAAAAACACAAATTAAAAATTCCAGAAAGCCAGGCACTGGTGGCTCACACCTATAATCCTAGCTACTCAAGAGGCTGTGAGCTGAGGATTGGGGTTCAAAGCCAGCCCTGGCAGGAAAGTCTGTGAGACTTATCTCCAAAGTGGTAGAGCACTAGTCTTGAGCAAAGGAGCTCAGAGACCCTGAGTTCACCCAGGCTCTGAGTTCAATACCCAGACCAACTGAAAATTAAAAAAAAAAAATTCTAGAACTAGATGGGTTCACTAATTCATCCTAACATATCTACAATGCATACCAAATACAATGATATTGCAAGAAAACTAAAGTCTATAGGCAAACAAAATTCACTAACACATTAAAAGAATTATGCACTATGACTAAGATTTATTCCTCAATTTCAAGGACGGGAAAATCACCAGTGATATGAAATTCAGTCACTGTAATACACTACATGTATAGAATAAAGGGCAAAAGTCACATGATCATCTCACTATGCAGGAAAACTTTTGTCAAAGTTCAACACCATTTCATGATTTTTAAAAATTCCACAAATTATAAAGAAAGAAAACGGAAAACTTTTGTCAAAGTTCAACACCATTTCATGATTTTTAAAAATTCCACAAATTATAAAGAAAGAAAACCTCAATTTAATAAAAGCCAACTATGAAAAGCTATGAATAATATCATACTTGTTACGTTCCTATTGCTGAAACAAAAATAACTCCAAAAATCAAATTAAAGCAGGAAAGATTTCTATTTTGGCCCACAGTCCCAGTCCATGGCCAGCTGACTCCATTCTTTCTGAAAGCAGCAAGGCAGAATGTCATAACAGAAAGGCATAGCAAAGATGAGTTGCTCAACCAATAGAAGTCAAGAAGCAGAGTCAGAGACAAAGACAGTGACAGAAACAGAGACAGAGACAGAGAGATAGTGGCAATTTTGTAGTACTGGGGTTTGAACTTGGATCCTTGTGTACTTACTAGGCATGTGTTCTACCACTTGATCCATACTGCCAGCATCTGAGAAAGGAAGGGAAGTCTAAGGACAACATATGCCCTTCAAATATCTCATCTCAGTGACCTATTTCCTACCTCCTAATGGCCCATTTGGCTAAAAATTTATCAATGGATTGATCACTGATGAAGTTAGTGCCCTAATAATGCTCTTTCCTCATGACCTTGGTATTAGCAAAAATGTAATGGAACATTCACTCACTTCACCTTTCATAGGCTCATTTAAATGGGGGCGACCTCCTGGATTACATGATACGTACCACAAATACAGTTATGTACCACCTAATGATATTTTGATCAATGATGAGCCACTTACCTAATGGACTACATATATAACAATGGAGCCATAATAGTAAAATGAACCTGGACATTTCCTAATGTCTGGTGACATCATCCTAACATCCTTGTATAAGGTATCATCTACAGATCAGTGGTAATGCTGGCACAAATAAACCTATTATGCTGCCAGCTGAATAGAAAAGTCTATCATGTGCAAGTTTGCAATACCTGATAATGATAATAACACTAACTACTTGTATGTATCTACCATACTATTTTCATTGCTATTCTAAAAAGTACCCCTACTTCCTGAGAAAGTTTACTTTAATAAATATGCCGTGTTACAGCAAACTTCATCCATTTATATCATGTCCTGATTTTTATGGATAGACTGCCTGGAGTGCTTGACCTAGACCTTGTTAGTTTGCATGGTACACTCTATGATATTCACACAATAATGGAATTGCCTGAGCATGCAAGTCTCAATGGTTGCCCCATTAAGTGTTACATGGTTGTATGAAAAATAGACAAATTCTTATAATTCCACTTACAAAAGATTATTCCAAAAGAATAATCTAAGCTGAAATCAAGCATTTTCATATGATTAGCAACACCAGGAAACTAGAAACAATCCAAATATTTAAATAAGGGAAATTGTTGAGTAAAATATGGTAGACTAAGTCACAATTTTTGAAAAATAATTTAATGTCATGGCAATTGTCACTAATAAAATTTCCAGCTTTACTTAAGTATAATGAGCAAATAAAGTTGTATATATTTAAGGTATACAACTTCAGTGATTTGATAAGTTTGTGTTGGTAAGTTATTAACACATCCATTACCTTGCATAATTTGCTTTTCAGGGTGTGTATGTGTGCGCGTTGTGTGCGAAGATATTCAAAATCTACACTCTCAGTAGACTTCAAGCATACAAATAGCTGATACAGTATTTTTTGGGGGGGGTCCGGTCATGGGGCCTGAACTCTGGGCCTGGGCACTGTCCCTCAGCTCTTCAGCTCAAAGCTAGTGCTCTACAACTTGAGCCACAGCACCACTTCCGGCTTTTTTCTTTTTGCTTATGTGGTGCTGAGGAATGGAACCCAGGGCCTTGAGCATGCAAGGCAAGTGCTCTACCACTGAGCCACCTTCCCAGCCCCCTGATACAGTATTATTGAGTGGAGTCCCAGTACTACACATTAGATCCTGCAAATTTATTCATCTTTATAATTGAAAGTTTTTAATAACACTTTGACCAACATCTCCCCATTCCTCATTGCTCTCCCAGCCCCTGACAACCAATATCCTTCTCTCTGTTTCTAAAAATTGGATATTTTAAGTCCACATATAGATTAGATTGTGTTGTATTAATCTGTGTTTGACTTATAATGTCCTCCAGATTCACACCCATTGCCTCAAATGACAAGATTCAATGCTAAGAATAGAAGGATTAAAAAAACCTCTCCCCAATGTTATGTCTAGAACCTAGAAAGGAAAAATGCTTTGAGTTAATATAATAGAATAATGCAAAATACACCTATTTGTTTTGTCAAGAAACAAAACAGGCATAAAACAATGAAGAATGTATCGAAAATATAGTTCTACAAGGTTAATTTTCTTATCAGTGAGTGGTTAAGCCACAACAATTTTGATACGCATTTTTGAATATTTCTAAAGAATTTCTGAGTATTTCTAAAGTAATTTGGGTGCTTTCTTGTATTCTAAGACAGCATCTGTTTAACAGAATTCCATCTCTTTCTCATGACTCAGAAACATTACCACAAACATCAAATGATGTACCATCTATGACACAGTTGAGCCCTCAGGAGCCACTGTCTAGGAATAGTGCGCGCGCGCGCACGCACGCACGCACACACACACACACACACACACAGAGAGAGAGAGAGAGAGTCCAGATTTCTATGTATCATTCTTATTTCTCCAGCTTTTCATAACCCTTATTTTAAACACACTGAACATTAGACCTGGAAGAGACCAGAGATTAATCAGTTTCACCCATTCATTTTATAGAGGAAATCTTTGCCTCTTCCACTGTGAAACTCTGGCTCCAACTCTTTGCTGTTTTAATGTGCCTACTGTGAACAACTCCCTTTTCTAATTTTCTGCTTCTAATCTGACAACTGGGAAACCAGATAAGCAACCTTGCCTGAATCGTACCAGAAATAACCATAATCAAAGTGAAAAACTATTCGAAGAAGACAGAGCAAGAATTTTAATTTAATTTTAATCGTTTTCTCTGGGGTGATACATTGTGAGAACTTGGAAGCCTATCTTCCTTCTTCCTGTTTTGAAAAGAATTTGCAATTCAGCGTGAAAGTTTTCACATGAACAGTGCTAATACACTGAGATTGATAGGCTCTTCCTTATAACCTGCGTGGTCTTCAGTAAACTAGACCCTGCATCACCCTAAGCTTCAGTTTTCCCCCTCATAAAATGGGAATTAAACTCTACCTGGGAAGAGAGTTGATAAATTACAAGACGACACATGCCTCAAAGAATGCCTGAACAATGAGAGATGCTTTCTCTCCACTTAGTTGTTAAAAAGAGTGAGACGCCATTTGCTGGAAAACTGATGAAACTGAAGATCACCAAGCTAAGTAAAAAAAGCCAGTCCCCACAAACATAAATATCTTGTGTTTTCTCTCATTTCTGGACATTAGAGAAAAAACAAACACAAGGTCAAGAAAACAGTGCTGACTACTAGGGAGGTAAAAAGGAAAAGGGGAATACAGTACGAGAGAGCAATTGAGGTGTGAATATAATCAAAGCATGAACATATGGAAATGACATAATGAAATCACTTACTATATACAACTAATACACACGAAAAATAATAAAGATCAAAGTCTGAAGCCACCCTTGGTCTCTAGCTCCCAAACATCCAGTAAAAAACCAAGCTAAAGACATGGTTCAACTGGTAGGGCACCAGCCAAACAAGCAAAAGCAGAGGAAATGGGATGTCCTGAGTATCAACAAATAAGAAGAAGAAGAGGAAGTGTAAGAAGAAAGAAGACAAGAAAGAGGAGGAAGAGAAGAGGAGGAGGAAGAGGAGGAGGGGGAAGAGGAGGAAAATAAAGGATTGTTATTGGTTTTTAAGACCCTAGAAGATTATACCTTAACTCAGATAGTCTGATTTAATTTGTCTAGGTTGGGAATCGTGAATAGGTGTTTTTTAAAGACCTCCCTGTCATTCTCATAAATGTGTGAGTTTGAACCAATTTTCAGAGGAAGACCTGACCTATGTTGAGCCTCTATACCTATCAACATCAGAACAACATCCTTCACAGCCCAATGTCCAGTGGTAAAACTCTAGATTTGATTGTTTTTGTTTCAACACTGGCACTTCTGTATTTGCCTGACTGAACTCCAATATCCCTCAAAGTGTTAAGCAATGTGAGGGATAACAGGCTCATGAGCTTGTATAATGGGACCAGTAGGTTAAATGCTCTAGTATTTCCATACTAGCTGACAAACAGGTATATCTCCACACTCTCTAAAGCACCTCCACCTCCGGGCCATGCAGCCCTGACACATGCCCATTCTAACTGGTCAGTGATACTAAATATTTTAGTACTATTCCTAGTCTTCAAAATCTTGAGTTTTTCCTCTCCACAGCACATGAATTTAGAAGGTGAAAATATTTTAAGTAATAGTTTTTAATAAGTTTTTTATTGTGAAAATACTGTACAGAGGGGTTACAGTTGCATGAGCAAGGTCATGAGTACATTTCTTATCAAGCATTGTTGCCTCCTCCTTTGTTTTTCCCCTACCATCTCTTCCTTCCCACCTCCACAACTAAACTCCCCCTTCTCCCCTCCACCCCCGCCTAAATTGTAAAGTTCATTTTTCAATATAGTGTCTTGTTAAGTAATGGTTTTATGTGATAATGGATGGAAGAAAGTATCAGCAAATCATATAAAAAGATGTGATAAATCATATAAAACTTTTCTATTAGGGGCTGGGAAGGTGGCTCAGTGGTAGAGTACTTGCCTTGCATGCATGAGGCCCTAGGTTCAATTCCTCAGCACTACATAAGCAGAAAAAGCCTGAAGTGGCACTATGGCTCGAGTGGTAGAGTGCTAGCCTTGAACTGAAGAGCTGAGGGACAGCACCCAGGCCCAGAGTTCAGGTCCCACAACCGACAAAAAAAAAGGGGGGGTGGGGAAGCATGGAACCTATGTTTCTATGACCATATAAGATGATGCTAAGTGAAATGAACCCCAAGATAGGAACATAAGTGGTTTTTTTCTTTCTTGCTATTATTTCTATGTATTTATAATGACCCATGTGATTTTTTTTGTTTCTTTGTATGTTCCTCCCCACAGTAAAACCCCTGTTTTCACTGTATTTGATGTTGGTGCCCAGCATCTTGTATATACATTTTTCTACTTTGGGGAGGGTAATGGAAAAAACAAAATGCTTAAATAGGGATACAGGTTGGAAGTGGTGCTGTGGCTCAAGTGGTAGAGTGCTCAGCCTTGAGCTGAAGAGCTGAGGACAGCGCCCAGGCCCAGAGTTCAAGCCCCATGATCAACGAAAAAAAAATACACAGGGCAAATAGGGATACATGTTGACCCATTGTAACAATGAAATGTACAAGACACTATGTTGAAAATGAACTTTACAACTTTGTTTACAACTTTGGCAGGGGTAGGGGGTTGAGGGGGTGAAGGGGTAGTTGTGGAGGTGGGAGGGAAGGGATGGTAGAGGAAAAACAAAGGAGGAGGCAACAATGCTCCATAGGAAATGTACTCATTACCTCGCTCATGTAATTGTAACCCCTCTGTACAATATTCTACTAAAGGACTTAAAAGAAAGTCTTACAAATCCATAATAAAGCCACAAGCAATCCAGTTTAAAGAATAAAAGTCTGAATACACGTCATACTAATAAGGATACACAATTGGCTCAGATACTCAACATCATTAGTACGTAGGCTTTACAAATACAAATGACAATGAAATTCTGTTAAAAGTTCACTAGTATCTATAACAAAATATGCCATTATTTACCCACTAGTGGTCATCAAAAAGTATGACAAAACCAAGTATTGCTATGAATGTGGGGACAAAACTGAAACTCCCTTACCCTAATTTGGGGAATGTACAATCACCTTCGAAACAATTAATATTTTCTTAGAAAGTTAAAAACATACTTAATATACTCATAGGCATCTATCCAATAGAAATAAGAACACTGTCCACACAAAGATGTGTACAGTGTCCACGAAAGAACTCTAAGTTGAGTATGCCTCATTTAAAGTGCTTGGGAACAGAAGGGTTTATGATTTGGTATGTCTCATCTTTTAGCCTATTTCATATACATAATCATGTACTTGGGAGATGGGATAAAAATTCAGACATGATATTCATTTACATGTCCTTTACATCCTATACACCTAACACATTACAACCATAAAGTAATCTTATAGAAGGCTTTCACTGCACCTGTGTTTTAGCTGCAACCATCACAGGAGGTCAGGTCCAGAATTTTCCAACTGCAGCATCATGTCAGAGCTCAAAACAATTTGGACTTTTTGAACTGCTCAATTAGAAAAGGTCCACCTATATTCTTAATACCTAAAAAGTAGGAATACTTCAAATATCTTGCAAATGTGGAATGAGTAAAGAGAGATATACACAATAAAATCTCCTTAGCAAAATAAGGGGGACAAGGGTTCTGGGAAGATGGCGGAGGAGAAGCTGGAATCTGAACAAGCTCTCGCATAGAAAGCAGTTTTAGAGTTCCAGTGAACAGTCCTAAGCCAGAGAATCACACCAAGTGTGCCATCACAGGACAGAG
>NW_012267404.1:100361-100604 GCF_000151885.1 Dipodomys ordii
TGGATAACATGGCAGGAACTCCCAAATACCTCTCAGTCCTATCTCTTAACGTTAACGGACTGAACTCTCCAATGAAGCGACATTAGACTGTCTAGTTGGATTAAAAAACAAGACCCTTCTATCGGCTGCCTGCAGGAGTCACAATGTTAAAGGCTGGAACAAAATCTACCAAGCAAACGGCCCCCATAAACAGGCAAGAGTTGCAATCCTAATATCAGATAAAATAGACTTCAAATTAAAATT
>NW_012267404.1:106446-121420 GCF_000151885.1 Dipodomys ordii
CCAGGCCCAAAGAAACATAGGTCACATGGTTTCCCATTTTGCAATAACTAGTATATGTCTGAGACAAGCAGGAATGGTCAGATAGTTGATGTTAGGTGAAATGAACCCCAAGATAAGGACTCAAATGTTTTTTCTTTTTTTCGATTGTTTCTAACATATTTAAAAAATGATTTCTTTGTTGCTTTGTATGTCCCTCCCCCATGGTATAACCCATGTTTTCACTGTATTTGATGTTGCTATACTTTGTGGAGGGGAAGGGAAAAAACAAATAGGGATACAGGAGGACCCATTGCAACAATGAGATGTACAGGTCATTATGTTGAAAAATGAACTTTACAACTTTGGCTTGGGGCGGGGGGAGGAGAAGAGATGGAAAGGGGAAACAAAGGAGGAGGCAACAATGCTTGATAAGAAATGTACTCATTACCTTGCTCATGTAATTGTAAGCCCTCTGTATGGTATTTTCATAATAAAAAAAAGAAACTGCACTTAAGGGCAACTTTAAAAAAAAATAAAAAATTAAAAAAAAATAAGGGGGACAATGGACTACTGATGATGCTACAATACTGATGAGCCTCAGAAAGATTATTACAGATGAAAAATGTCTTAATGAATTATTATATATTATTTTATTTATATAAAATTTCCAATCCGGGCACCTGTGGGTCACATCTGTAATCCTAGCAACTCAAGAGGTGGAGATCTGAGGACTGTGGTTCAAAGCCAGCCTGGGCAGGAAAGTCCATGAGACTCTTACCTCCAATAAATCAGAAAAAGCCAGAGGTTGCACCGTAGCTCAAGTGGCAGAGCACTAGCCTGGGGCTAAAGAAGTTCAGTGACAGTGCCTAGAGAGTGCCCAGTCAAGCCTCAGGACCGGCAAAAAAAGATAACCCTATAAAAACAAAAAGCAGATGAATGGTTGCATTGACTAGAGGAAAGGAATGAGTGAAGAACTGGCACTGGGAACTTCAGGGTGAACTGGAAATGTTCCGTAACTAGCCTGGATGATAGATCCCAGTTTACAAATCCACTCGGAATCATTAGTCTACATACCATATTCTAATTGTATGTAGTAACTTTTATGATACATAAGTTATTTGCAAATGAAGCTATGAAAAAACATAAAAAATAAGATTGATATATTAAATCTTCACTTACTCCTCCCCAGAACATTCCCTTCCCCCTTATCACTAAGCTGCCTCTTGATCCATTATGGCAAGCAAAGATGTCTAGGGTGAAGATCCAGGTCAACAGGCCAGTTTTGGGAAATTCTGTTTCAACAGAGCATTCCAACTCTCTTGACTTCTAAACATGCATCGATTTGTTGGTAATTTATTAGTATTAGAACTCAAACTCCCTTGTGAAGGTTTAGTCTTGATATTTGGTTTCTTGGTTCCTGAGCTCACTTTCTGTATGACACTACTCTTTGTTAAGCATCATCCTCAAGGCTTAAACCTGACACAAAAGCCAAAACACCATCCTAGACTGCAGGCCATTTAGAACCCCATTTATACTGACACCAGCTAGCTAGCTTTATGCTAGCTCTGCTGAGGGATGGAGTTCAAGAAATAATCCCACAAGCTAAAAGGCTTATCCAGATTCCCATTCTTAAAAAGAAAAAAATAAAAGAGGACCCCTTTTCAATGTCAAAACATTTTCAAACCTACACTTAATAATAATTATGCTTTCTGTATCAGTTGATTGAAAAAATACAGAATGGCAAAAAGCCTCTGTGACAGCTTAAATGTTCTCAAGTGAATTTGCACTTTATTAATCATAACCACATCTATATTTATCAGAAGGAAAGTCTGCTATTTGGAAACAAGAGAAATCCTTTCAAGTTGCTTCTGCATTCTGAGAGAGTGTAGTGTTTGCCTGAGAATAAGTCTTTTTTTGTTTTTGCAGTTTGGGATGAAACAGCCCTTAGGCTGTGTACAGTTAGGCTCTCCATTGGTCTGATGAGTAAGTGGGGTCAGACTGAAGGGAAATAAGTTGTGCATAATGAAATATTACCAAGAAAAAAAAGACTTTTTAGGGTTATCCCTTGTTGGTTTAAGAAAATGATGCATTTGGGGTTTTATTTTACTTTTTTGTTGTTGGTAAGGAAGGGACAGGAAGTACATGAACACACAGAAAGATGTGTGAGGATAAGAAGTTTTGTCAGGGGAGTGGTTCAACATGAATTCATACCAGTACTACTGCTTGGTGCCAAGGTCTAGGGGATACCAGAGATCCTAACCACAAGATCCGCAGGGCTGCTAAGAGAAATGTGGTCTCTGATCATTTTCTTGAGTTATCTCTTCAAACTCCTAAGAACAAGTGAGCTTGATACTGAGTTTTAAGCAGCTGAGCACAGAACTTAAGTTCCCCTGAGTGTCAATTCATAGGCCATTTGTAATACCCCAACACTTTGGCATAAACTATTAGTTCTTCACACCTGACCCATACAAAACAAAACAAAACAAAAAACCTCTTTTGCATGGATAGACCCTTGGTATCTGTGGCTGTATGGTTCTATGAAGACAACCATTAACAAAAAAAAAAAATACATGAGTGCTCAAGAGGCATAGAGTTCAGTGCTCTGAACCTATACTTTACCTATTCTGAGCAAACAATGGTTCTGAGCGCCCACGATATGAAACTGGATGGAGTAGTCTACATTACTGTCACAACAATTACCGTTGTACACATTAATATTGTTTACCAAAAACTCAACCTCATGTTATCTCAAATACTAGAGTTACTCAGTTCACTTTTCTCATAGCAGCACCCTGTTTCTGCTAAAGCTATGCTGCCTTTCAACAAATCTAAAATTTCTCACGTAATCACATTATGTGCTCCTTTTGACTTAGGAAAATTACCGCAACTTTCCCTTTGCTTTTTAGACATCATTTTCTCTTAGTGAGGCGTATTTTCACAAAATTAAGTGCAAAGAAACAATCAGAAGATCATACAACTTGTTTAAACACAGTTGGCAAGACTCCAGGACTAACTGAAAGCATCTCCATATTTGTTCACTAGATACTATGTTGAAAGTGAATCATACAACTTGTAGGTGGAAATGGGAGGGAAACACTGGGAGAGAGGGAGGGAAGGGATGACACTGTCCAAAAAGAAATGTTCTCTTTATCTGATTTATGTAACTGTAACTCCTCTGTACATCACCTCTATAATAACATTTTTTAAATTTTGGATTGGAGATTTTGGAATTTTTCTTATTTTATGTTAATTTACATTATATTGTATATATTGTTATATTTATTATTATGTGTTATAAATTATATTTGCACTCTATTACATTTATATTATATTCATTATTTAGTGATTGCTTTTGGTCCAAACCATGTGTAATAAACCTATGAGCAAGGCAGCCTGTACATTTTTATACTTTTTCTTTGTAAAATCCTGTGAGAATAATATCAACTGGCTTTACATTGTAGAAACTGAAGCTCACAAAGAGTAACTTAATAAGGAAATCTCTGAATCAGAACTAACAATGGAAGGGCCCTCAGATTTTACATGCAGCACTCTCTTACCTTATCACAAGTATAGAAGAATAAATTAAAAAGAAAACAAAATCAACCTATCAACTAAGTTCTGGTTAATGACATTAATTTTCAACATTCCAACTGGGAATGCTGATTATCAAAGAAGTAAACACTACTTTCTACAGTGTGTACACTACTACTTTTAAACTACTATTTCTAATGTATCAAAACATGAATATTCATTCACTCCCTCATTCACCAAATATTTATTGGCTGTTTATCTTGTGCTAGTGCCAACAGCTGGTTTCAGTAACCCAAACTTGAACACTACCAATAAACAGTGCAATGATGGTCTTTTCTTGGCAGTAAGATACTGATTTGCTGCCACTTTGGTTTGTGAGTATGACTAAACTGATTAATACCTTGAATTTCTTCAAGAACAAAACCTCAAGGCATTAATTACATTCATAAACAAATCATCTGCCTGTGCAGCTTTTAAATTTGTAACCAATACATACAAAGAAAAAGTCAGCTCCAAAATCACCTAAGCACAGCTGAGCTATGACCTGGATAAAAATCATTATGGGAAGCTTTGGTCCTGTGGAGATCTTCACCAACAAAAACAATAAAGAAGTGATTCACCCCAACTAATGAGCCATCCACTGCCTTCACTCACTGGGGTATGCAGGGGGATCTCTATACATGAAGGCAGCTGTATGCTTTCTCAGGTCTCTTCTGCCACTCAGCAATTGCTGCAAACAGGCTGGCTCTCTCTCCCTTTCTTTGTCTCCTTCCCTCACTCTCTTTTCCCCCCTCCCCTTTCTCTTTATCTCTCTCCTCGTTTCTCTTTATTGAATGTGAAGGGTAGACTATACAATCTCTAAAATTCTCCATCACACAGAGTTATACCTAGAAATTGCCTACATACTCAAATTATGATAATTCAAGGAGACTGAGTACAAAGGAATGGGCCAGAGTAGAGAGAAACAAACAAAAAGGAACAATTGCTATCTCAGTCCTGAGGGAGAAGGGAAGGCACTAGTGCAGAGCCCAGAAGGAAGGAGTCATGTAGTGGTGGCCACCTTGAAAGGACCCTCAGTCAAGAGGCATGGTGAGTGCAAGGCACCCCAATGAGATATCAGCTGGAGTTACTCACCTTTCTCTCATCCTGATATCCTCTGGGCTTCTCCACTGGCTTCATCCAACCAGAAGCCAGAGAACATGTCAGGTTTCCAAGAAGCATTTGCTTGGAGACAAGTGCAAATGAAGATGTGAACTAAGAAGAGTCCTGTCCTGGTAGTTGTATGAAACTACTTTATCTCTAGCAAGCAAGCCTGGAACTTCTGGACAACTAAAAATAGCTATGTGCCCACAGACACACCAAAGTCATACGCTAGCCTCTAACTCTCAAGAATGTTTCGATCAAAGAGAGATAAGTGAGAAGTGAGGCCTTCATGCCCCTCCATGACTAGATACTTGTTACTTGATTTTCATCTTTACAAAGGACATCATGTGACTTGCCTGAATGAATAAGGTTTTCCATTCCCTTCTCTGTGAATCTTAGGGATTAAGACACCAGCTCTGAAGTTAGCCACATCCAGGTTTGATTCCTGGTTCCAGGTTTCCCTGGATTAAATTTGCATTTGGAAAATAAAAATAACAGAACCAACTAAAGGCTACTGTTCAGTTTCAACAAGATATTCAGCATACAGTACACAGTTTGCCTAGTAAATTGCACTGCTTATTATTAATTCCTCACTGGGCACTATTTAACAAGTCTTAGAAGTCTGTTAATGGTTTTTGCCTGAGGTACCTTCCTTTTCTTTCATTCTGTCTCTGGGAACTTCTTTGACATGTCTTCTTGGTTTCCCCAAATGCAGCAAACTAATCAGCAATTTTCACTGAAGCCACCCATTAAATAAATTTGCTCAAAGACTTATCACCTTAGATAACATCAAGTTAATAGCTTTTAGTGGAAACAATCTTCATTTTGAAGATATGAATCTTTTGTATTGGGAATGAAATCTAAATAGGATAAAAAAATCAATCATCATATCCATTTGAAAAGCAAAATTTCAAAAAAGGAAACTTGGACTCTTGTCAGAAGACTTTATTTTGGCTGGTGTCTTCTATGACTGCGTAATACGACTTCTTAAAAACTTTGGGGGACTTTGCCATGAACTATAGATACACAAAGATATTACAGGCATGAGCAAGAGGTGCTATAACTTCAAAGGAGAATGTGAAATTCTCAAAAATTCTCAAAAAGGGGCTGTTTGTGACACAGAATCCAAGATTCAGACATCAAAATTGAGCTGCACACATTCATTTGGGCCATCTACATTCCCAGAGTGCATTTTGTTGCCTGCTACACCTTAGTGGACAAATCCTTTTCTCCCTCCAGACACTGTTCTTACCCTTAGATTATCCAGGAGAAGCAAACTTCATCCTGAGAACCTGGAGGACATTGTGCTATAATCTGAACAAATCAGTAGAACATAATTTCAGGAGAGACAATAGTGAGTTTCATGACTTTCATCAGTTACCAGTTACCTCTATGGCTAAACTACAGCCATTTGTTCAGATTGCTATTCAGCAAATCATGTAAGCTGTATGGTCCAGGCAGGTGCAATTCATCTCAGCTGGATTTTCTTGTGCATTTGTGGTCAGATGATAGATCTCCTAGTGTCTGAATCATTTATGATAACTTCATTCACCTGACTGGCAACTGGCAGCTAATGAAATAGGCCATGGGTCTTTCATTATCCACACTGGGATTTTTCCAAAGATAGGTAGCAGTCATGGGATACCTAAAAGC
Source organism: Dipodomys ordii (assembly GCF_000151885.1). Lineage (NCBI taxonomy): Eukaryota > Metazoa > Chordata > Mammalia > Rodentia > Heteromyidae > Dipodomys > Dipodomys ordii. The sequence continues at coordinate 112,753 of NW_012267404.1, forward strand.
AGCAAAAGAAGGCAAACTTCAATGTACCTAATTTTTGAAGTCTCTTCTCAAATCATGTTTTCCAAAATCCCACCTGTCCAAAAAGGCTGCAAAGCCCAATGTTCATAAGGGAAGAGCAGAAAAGTCACACTTCAAAGCACTGTATGTAAAGAAATGAAAAGAATTTGGGACCATTTTTACAGTATTATCACAAGATTTCATACAAGTCATATTTGAAGAAAATGTAATGAAAGTCTCCTAGTAATTTGCTAGGCTAGAAAATAGTACCTGGAAAAGGAATCAAGACAGGAACCAGTGTGAAAATATCAAAATGCCTCCACCTCAGTAATGGAATGTGTGCACTGTGTAAGATTCTGGTGGTAAGATTAGAGTTCATTGTATAATTTCCAGTATTGTCTAGATATATTTGAAGTATTGGATCCCATCTTGCTATTCCACTGTTTAGCTGTGTTGCCTTTGGGGCTTGAAAGCTAACCCAATAAGCCTTCTGGGATGTTCATGTAATGAGCTATGTAGGTAAAACCCGTTACACTGATCGCCCTTACAAGAAGATCTTAATGACTCAGCATCCTGGGAATTAAATCAGCAATGTCTTCATAAATTATGTGAAGCAGAACTGTGCTTTCAAAGTCACAGAACAACTGCTTCTAGCAACTATGATGAGCTCTCCACTTAAAGAGGAAGAAAACAAATCATTAATTACAGGCCTTCCATGTCTTTGTTTCTTTTCCCCTGGCCCACATATTTCATACCCTAAGACCCACTCAATTGCTTTTTGCTTATTTATCACATTCATTCCTTTCTTCAATCATTTTCTCACCCAACAAATATTTTTTTTCATTTTATTTTATTTTATTTTTTTGTGAACATACTGTACAGAGGGGTTACAATTACATGGGCAGGATAATGCGTACATTTCTTATCAAGCATTGCAGCCTCCTCCTTTGTTTACCCTTCACATCCCTTCCCAGCCTCCCCACCCCCCCACCTAATCCTCCTCCCCTTCTCCCCCCCCCCAACGTTGTAAAGCTCGTTTTCAACATGACAACTTGTACTTCTCATTGTTGCAACAGGTCCACCTGTATCCTTAAACGACTCCAACAAATATTTATTAAGTAGCTTTCATATATCAATAGCAGCTAGGAGAGAAAAGAGAGATGAATAAAATGCTTAGAGCCCACAAGAGCAGTAGCATTTAGTGATGGAAGGGAAGACAAAAAAGTAGAAACAATTACAATTTATTTTAGTGATCAAAAAGAAGGAAGCTCAGGATACTACAGGATGACCTAGGAGGGGCACTAACGCAGACCATGACACATGTACTGAAACTCAAAGAATGTTTAGAAAGTGGATAGACAGAGGAATAGCATTATAGATAGAAGAAACATCTTGACAAGATCCATAGAGGGCAGGTTCATAAAGAATGGTTAAGAGTAGAATGGGGGGGGGGACTGGGAAGGTGGCTCAGTGGTAGAGTGCTTGCCTTGCATGCCTAAGTCCCTGGGTTCGATTCCTCAGCACCACATAAGCAGAAAGTTTTGAAAGTTGACACTGTGGCTCAAGTGGTAGAGTGCTAGCCTTGAGCTGAAGAGCTGAGGGACAGCACCCAGGCCCAGAGTTCTGGTCCCACAGCCAAAAAAAAAAAAGAGTAGAATCAGAGACATGAGTTCCTATCAACAAACTTTCTTGGGAGAGTTGATTCTAGTTCTTGTCTCTTTTTTCCCTCTCATTTTTCTCACCTTATTCCACCTGGGTTTCTGTCTTCCTGCTTCACTAAAAATGCTCTTCACAAAATCATCAGTGACATCTAACTGATCGTTTTGTTAACATCCCATTTTTGTCAAAGCATTTCACCCTGAATTTCCATGGTCTCTAGGCATTCATGTGCCACTCACCAGCTCCTTTAAAACTTTGCAGTCTCTTCCTCTTCTCTTAACTCCTAAACATTTATCTCCCAAGGCCTTTCCCATCTATTCTTTCCCATACCATTGCTTTGTGTATCATTCACAATGACACCCAAATTCATACCTTTAACCTTAACTTCTCTTTAAAATTCTAGATTCCCATATTCAGATGTCTAATGATACCAAGTGTTATCATTTAAATCACAATTCATTATTACTACTATTTCTACTCCTCGTGCATCTCAGTCACAGTATAACCCTCTACTGAACTGCTTCAGCCAAAAACATCAGAATCACAAGCACCACATCCAATATGTTAACATGTCCTACCAATTCTCCTAGACAGATCAAACGCCTCCAACTATCTCCATCTTCATTACTCCCAACCTAGTCTAATCTGCCTTGACTATTGCAGAAGCCTTCTAATGAGTCTTGAATGTTTCCTTCTTAACCCCTCTGCATTTCATTATCTACAAAGAAAGCACAGTGATAAACCTGATGATGCTACCATAGGCTTCACCCATCAGTGGCTCTATTGCACTTAGAATAAAATGTAAACTCTTGACCTGACCTTCATGCCAATATAATTTGTGACTCCTTTTCTAATCTCATCTCTCTCTAGATTTCCTTGGATTTCTCCACTCCAATCACAGTGACCCATGGTCTTCACACCAGCCGCTTGCCTTTGCCTAGAAGGTTCTTCCTCCACATCTTAACACACACAGGCCCTTCATGTTATTACATCTCAAGTTATATGTTACCCCCTCAGAAAGATTTTCATCATCACCCACCCACTCTGTTTTAATTCTGTGTAGCATTTTGTACTAATGAATTTATGTGTTTTCAAATTATCTTCTTATCACCTGTTTTCTTACTAAAATACAAAATCCAAAAAAGCAAGTACCATCTTTGCTTCCTCTAAGATATGGAAGAGTAACTAACACAGATTAGAGAATCAATAAATGCTTAAGTATTAAATCAATTAATCCCATGTAATTCCCATAACAAGAAAAGGTAATATTAATATGTTGAGAAGTGGATACAAGACTTTCATCCTTGTGACCTAGAAAGAAAGTCAGAATGGTAAGAGGCCTGCAGTATCAATAAAACTCTTAACTATGAAACCACTTGGCAATCCATTCATCAGCAGGAAGAATTCTGAAAGACTTCTCTTGAGACTGGAAGAGACATTTAAGCCAAACATATAAATGTCTTAAAACAAAATTCTGCAGTATTCAGGAAGCTGAACCAGATTGCTTATGGCTGGATTAGGGGCCTGCCCTTTAAATCTCCCCATGATTCACCATAAATATTGATACCCTCTTTTAGGTAGATAGTTCTGCCTAATGTTCCAGATGAAAGAACTATCCAGCTGCCTCTGTTTCAAAGAGTGGGAAATATGAGCAGAGTGCTCAGAAATATAGAATGCTCAGGAATTTGAATCACAACAGAGGCCATGATGAAAATGATAATGCAAATGGCTAAATGGGCAATAATAACACTCTCCAAATAGAAGTGCTAGAGATGTTCCCCAAAGGCCCACAGCTGCTCAGCCTAAGATTGGCATCCATAACTTCAACACACGTCAGAAAAGTGAATGCTTGATGTCTGGCTTAGAGGCCATCCTTTTGTAGCAGTCCTTAAGAATCCTTCAGGCTCAGAAAGGCTGCTTGAAAACAGACTACAAAATACTAGTTTTTATTGATGGAAGAGCTAAAGCATCCCAATTGTTTGGAACCAGAAGCTAAATGACTCATAACGCCTTCAAGAAAGGTCACATCATACAGCAATTATCTGCAAAGTAATATCTCTAAATGAGTATTTTAAAGCTCCAAATTTTCTGATATATGAATAAAAGAATCCTAATTTACCCTTAACTAGGTAACGTTCTGAAAACTTGAAGATGAGGTTGTGTCTTTATTCACCTTTGTATCCGTAACCCTGGAATTATCTAATAGACAAATAATAAGAAGTTGCCTGTTTTCCCACTATCTTACCTCACTCATGCCCACAAATAAATCCCTTTTGCTTTCTCCTAGCCTTCCCTCTGCCACATACAACCAGGTACCACCACCCTTACTCTGCCTCTCTCTCTCCCTCTCCTCCCTCACTCTCTCTCTCTCTCTTTCTCTCTCTCTCTGTCACATACACACACACACACACACACACACACACACACACACACACACACACTCCAGCATGAGCATGATCTATGTATTAGAGCTCATTATACAACTGAACCTTAAAGATATGAAGTAGTGGATCAGATCTTTCATAATGACCTTAACTTAACTCTCACCCAAGCTAATTAATATACTATACCTGAATGAGAACTAGCCCAGATCCACACAAGAGCTGGCACCCAGATGATCAAACAGATTCTCTCCTTTCTACTGCCCCTACACAAACATATGCCAAAAACCTGGGATACAAGTATCCTGAATATCCAACCCTTACAACAGCCACTGAAACAAAGAGAAAGGAACCCTGATGACAGAGCATGGAGTTTATCCTACACATTCTACCCCAGATAAGATTCAACTTATAAGATATGTTCATGTTTTTCTTGCAGGGATTCACCTCCTCTGTGTAAAGAAATAGATTCCTTACTAAATAGAATAGTACAATAATGCAGTAATAATACTAAAATTGTTAATGGTTCGCGTTTATCAGCATCCAGTATAGACAAAAGCATGTAGTGAACGATTTTCCACATGCTATCCTATTTAGCTATCACAAACGTATGAAGAAGGCTTAGTATTATCTCTTGTATAGATGAATGTCCTATATCTCAAGAAGTTTAGTGACTGTTCATGACTATAGTTCAATGACAGAGCAATCAGCAACTATGCACAAGGCCATGGGTTCAACTTCTAGCACCTCAAAAAAGTAAGGAAGGAAGGAGAGGGGAGGGAAAGGAAGGGGAACTTGGGTTTGTTGACTATGTAGCACCTGGGAGGTATTCATCTTTAACTTGTACATCCTTATCTCCAGTGCTAGGGACCATCCTTAGTTACTGGTCAGACACAAGTTTCAAATCGGAAAAACAGTAAGTGCTTGAAGTCAGTCTGAGAATAAGAACACCAACCTGAAAGTAAAAGTCAGATTTAGCTTTAAGTCTACGATTGCCCTTTATTAAATCTATGACCTGAGCAATATTTGTTAACCTGTCTGAATTTCTCATCTGTGAAAAAGAAGATAATAAAAATTCTTTCACACACACTATTTCAAGGACTAAATGAATTTAGCACAGGAACTAATCCATGTTTAAAATAAAACACAGATCCACAATTCTCATCCATAAATCTGAAACCCAAAGAGCTCTGAAATCAAACCTTTTCCTTAAACAAGTTCGATTTGTTTCCTATTACTATTATAACAAATTACCATAAACTTAGTTGCTAAACACAATGTCAGAGTCTGATACGAGTATCCCTGCTAACATCAATCAATCTGGAGACTCCAGGGAGAACCCATGTCTTCCCCATTTTGTGCCTCAGACCTAGTAGAGATGTTTCTTTTATTATAATAAAATGCCTCATCATGAATAATGTATAATAAACCATAAAAATTTGTTTCTCAGAATTCTAAAGTGGAAGGGTTCAAGATCAAGGCACTAGTGTCTGATGGGGGGCATTCGCTATGGGGCTGGAAATAAGTATTTTTAGTCTAATATAGAGGTTAGAAAACTAATTCCAGAACCCCTAAAACTGACTGAAGACACTCACCTTTAAAATTATGTTCCTCTAGAACAACTCCCTTATCTGTATTAGACAGAATTCATCACAGACAGATCCAATAAAGAAAAGAGGAAAGGAGATATCAAGGAAGCCAGTGGTATAACTCTTTGCCAAGGCCAAAGGACTGGGTTCCCAGCGGTTACTGGTACACATCCCAGAGTTCAAAAGACAATAAATGCAGAGTTTAAGTATCCCAAGATAGGAAAAGAAGGATGGTCTAGAAGAGACAGACAATAAAGTCTGGGTATTCTATTGGGACTGATTGGATGGTGCTTGCCCACACTGAATGAGAACAGAAATGCCATCTGTTCAAATGCCAGTCTCTTCTAGAAACACCTTCATAGATGTACCCAGAAAAAACTGCTAGCAAGGTGAACATCCCTTAATAAGATCAATTTAGCACATAAAGTTAACCATTACAGGTGCTATATCATGTATATGTACAACACAATCACATTTCTAAAATCCAAAAAGTTCTAAATTCTGAAACACATCTTGACCTCAAGGGTTTTACATATAAGACCATGGAGTTACATGAATATCATCATAACAAATATTATTAACATCAGCATCCCCTCTAAAAGGCAGGAGACATGCTTGGCAGGATTTACAAAGTTGGGACCAAAAAAACTGAAAAAGTTTTAAGCAATCAAAGCCGGAAGCAATCAAAGCCGGAGCATTCCAATCCCAGTCAAATTTGATTCTGCATGTCCCACACATATACTAGTTATTGCAAGTAAGGGAAACCATGGTACCTATATTTCTTTGGGCCTGGCTTACTTCACTTAATATAGTTTTTTTTCCAAGTCTTTCCATTCCCTAACAAATGGGGCAAAAAGGTCAAAAGCTATGTACATATGACTAGATAAGATGATGTTAAGCAAAATGAACCCCAAGATAGGGACACAAGTGGTTTTTTCTTTCTTGCTATTGTTTCTAATGTATTTATATTGTACCTTGTGATTTTTTTTGCTTCTTTGTATGTTCCTCCTCCATGGTATAACCCCTATTTTCACTGTATTTGATGTCATTACCCTGCATCTTGTATATACACTTCTCTAATTTGGGGAGGGGAAGGGAAAAAACAAAATGCTTAAACAGGGATACAGGTTGACCTATTCTAACAATGAGATGTACAAGACACTATGTTGAAAAATGAACTTTAGAGTTTGTGGGGGGGGGGAGTGGAGTTGTGGAGTTGTGGAGGAGGGAAGGAAGGGATGGTAGGAGAGAAACAAAAGAGAAGGTAACAATGCTTGATAGGAAATGTACTCATTACCTTGCTCATGTAACTATAACTCCTCTGTACAGTATTTTTACGAAAAAAAATGTATTTAAAAAATAAAAATAAAGCAGCTCTGTTGCGACAGAGGCCAAGTGGCGTGGCCGTACTGCATGCAGGAACAGTAACCTACCCCTGTAGCTCAATACCATGCCCTCCGAGCTGGCCAAGAAGAAGGCAGCTAAAAAAAAAGGAAGCTGCCAAAGCTCGACAGTGGCCCAAAAAGGGGCATGAAGAAAACAGAGAAGCCATCACAGAACTACAGGTGGCAGAAGAGAAGAAGGAGGCCAATGGCAGAGACACCACAGAAGTGGATTTGCTGACCAACGAGCTAGAGGACTTTGAGATGAAGAAAGCTACTGCTCGAGCTGTCACTGGCATCCTGGCTTTTCACCCCAATAGTACCGACGTCCACATCATCAGCCTCTCACTCACCTTCCATGGTCAGGAGCTGCTCAGCAACACCAAACTGGAACTAAATTTTGGCCGTTATTATGGCCTCTTTGGCTTAAATGGAATCGGGAAGTCCATGCTGCTGTCTGCAATCGGGAAGCATGAAGTGGCCATCCCTGAGCACATCGACATCTACCATCTGACCTGTGAGATGCCCCCTAGGGACAAGACCCCTTTGCAGTGTGTGATGGAAGTGGACACAGAGCATGCCATGCTGGAGAGGGAGACTGAGCGGCTGGCTCACAAGGACGCGGAGTGTGAGAAGCTCATGGAACTATACGAGTGCCTGGAGGAGCTGGATACCAACAAGGCAGAGATGAGGGCCTTATGGATTTGGCATGGACTTGGTTTCACAGCTGCTATGCAGCACAAGAAGGTAAAAGACTTCAATGGGAGCTGGAGGATGAGGGTTGCCTTAGCCAGAGCCCTCTTCATCCGGCCATTCATGCTGCTTCTGGACAAACCCACCAACCATTTGGACCTAGATGCTTGTGTATGGTTGGAAGAAGAACTAAAGACTTTTAAACATATCCTGGTCCTCGTGTCACACTCTCAGGATTTCCTGAATGGTGTCTGCACCAATATCATCCATATGCACAACAAGAAACTCGAGTATTATAGGGGTAATTATGATCAGTATGTGAAGACACGGCTGGAGCTGGAGGAAAACCAGATGAAGAAGTTTCACTGGGAGCAAGACCAGATTGCACATATGAAGAACTATATTGCTAGATTTGATCATGGGTCCACCAAGTTGGCCCAGCAGACCCAGAGCAAATAAAACCCTTCCATAGCAAAGAAAAACTGCAACAATATATTTCCACCAAACCAGCCCTACAAAATATACTTAAAAATGTCCTACACATAGAAAACCAACAAGACCACAATAAAGGCCAAGAAACCGCACCCAAACTGAGAAGCCAAGAACCATAGGAAGAACCCAGTTTTCGCAGCCCCCAAGAAGGTGGATAACTTGGCAGAAACTCCCAAATACCTCTCAGTCCTATCTCTTAAGGTTAACGGACTGAACTTTCCAATTAGGGGACATAGACTGTCTAGTTGGATTAAAAAGCAAGATCCTTCTATCTGCTGCCTTCAGGAGTCACATCTTGCCCGTAAAAACAAACATATTTTGAAAGTGAAAGGCTGGAACAAAAATCTACCAAGCAAATGGCCCCCATAAACAGGCAGGAGTTGCAATCCTAATATCAGATAAAATAGACTTCAAATTAAAATTAGTGAGAAGAGATAAAGAAGGTCCCTACATACTATTTAAGGGATCTCTCTTT
>NW_012267404.1:125090-139948 GCF_000151885.1 Dipodomys ordii
ACAGGGTGTTATAAGACTGTTTAAGATAGTCTGGGGATTCCAGGAATGCCCCCACGAAATGGTAACATCTAATGGAGGACCTGCTTGAAGAGCCATAAGAATTAATAGCCAAAGAGGCAGAAAAATATCCCACAGGGGAAACGAAGAGATCTGTGAAGGTCCTTAATATACAAATGTCCAGGAAGTGAAAGATCAGAATTGCCAAAACATGAAAGAAGAAGTAGTTTGGTAGGGGGAATAAGAATTGAATCTAGGGTAAAAGTTCATAAATAACAAGGTCAACCAGGCCAAATCAGTTTTTGTTTCTGCCTCCCAGTTAAGGATGTTTTTTTTATGTTTTAAAATAACTGAGAAGATAAAAAAGAATATTATTTGTTAATATGGTAAAAAGTCATAGTAAATTCCAACTTCTGTCTACATAAAGTTTGATTAGAACACAGTAACCCATACACTGACAGATATGGCTACTTTCATGCCATAATGGCAGAGCTGAGGACTTATAACCAAGACTATAAAGCCCATAAGCCTGAAATATTTAGTATCTAGCTCCTTATGGAAGCAAAAGTTTGCTACCTCTGCTTCAGTGAGATGGCCAAACGCTTAGGTCATGTGATACTTTGGAGGCTCAATGAAAATTTAGGATCTTATACCAAGAAAGCATAGGAACCCATCAAGGCATGTGATTCAGGAGAGTAGAATAATCTAATAGTGCCCAAAACTGATGTATGAATCTCTACTTCAGAGACCATGAATTAATTAGTCTTGGGTACAGCCAAAGTTTGCTTGTTTGGAGGCAAAAGAGAAATCACAGGTGATTATAATACGTGCATAAGTTCAACAACTATGGGTACATTTTCATACTTAAATGAATATCCTATCTCAGGGATTTCTCTCTGGATACACACTAAAATCAACTGGGGGACATTTTCAAACATACCAATGCCCAGGTCCACCTAGACCAATTAGGATCTCAAAAGCAGGGCCTCAACTATACTTGTCCAAGTCACTTTGCTACATAGAAAATATTATAAACTCCACATTAAGGGTCTAAGGAAAGAGACAGAGAAATGCCCTAATAGGCTACTCTGAATAGCTTAGCCAAAAGACAATGGGGCTTTGAGTTGAGCTGGGGGAAACGAAGGGGAGATGAAGAAAAGAGCATTGGGACTTGGTGATTGCTTAAGTATGCTGTTTTGGTGGGAAGTTTTGAAAATGACACTCAAATGTCTAGTACAGTAACTAGATACCAATATTGGGATGGGAGCCATGGAAGAGGAAAAAAGATGGAAGCATCAACCATGAAGGGTTCCTTAAAGAGAATGACACAGAGATAGCCAAGCATGTGCTCTGTCAGACAGACAAGCACATAAGGAAAATGCAGATCCTGAGGTTTTGTAGATGGCACTGAACTCAGCTACACATGATAAACAACAAATGGTTTTTGTTCAACAGTAAAATCTTAAGATTCCGATAAGCCTTTCTCCAGCATCCAAACTACCCTTTCAGCACACTCTTCCTCCTTCCTAATAATGGAACTTGTTATCCATCTGGATGAGGATGGCCAGAGCTTTAGTCATCTGTTTATATTTCACAAGATAGAAGGACAAAAAAGAATATACACACAAGTGTCTTGAAGGAAGCTTCAGAAAGCCAAAATACTGTATCTCTTCTCTTGGACCAAAACTTAGTAATATGACCACATCTAACTTCAAGGGTCACTAGGAAATACTTTACTCCCAGCAACCACATCCCCAGTCGAAAGCAGAAAATCCTGCCAATTTCACATGCTACAGGGAGAATCAAGAAGTTTTAGTTTATGTACAAGATAGCATTAAGAATCTATTAGTGACAACCATTTTCCTAAGATATTACTTCCTGTTACTTAACATAAGAAGACAAATTAAAGTGTTGTCTTCCCAAAATACAGTCATAAGACATGTTTCTTCTCCTCCCTCTCACCTTCCCTCAGCAAATACCAAAGAGGATTTGTTCAATTCCTAAAATGTACCAACAAGCTGCGAATTAATATTAGAGATGAGCAGAGATGATTTCCTTCGAAGAGCAAGGTGATCTGGAGAAGCCAGAATGCCTCTGCACTGCTGATCACAGCAGAATAAAAGCCTACAGAAAAACTACAGATCATTGAAGGGAGTGAGTCATTGTATCTGGCAAAGAAGCAGAGTTTCATCCAGACACCAGTCAGAACTAAACATTATGGCCCTTGGAAATAAGCCCGATGAGTTCCTGTAACTGTGAACCACCCAAAGCTGATCCCTTCCCTCATGCATGAAACTAAACATAAATGGCTGATGATACCATTGAAGCAATAACTGCATTGGCTCAGATCAATCACACATCTGATAGAGATCCAGATACACTTCAAGAGATGTCATCAAGTACTTTTGTCTCTCAGTACATAACAAAATGTTTATGATGAAAAGTGTCCAAGATGTGCACAGGTGCTAAAACAATCATTTTAAAGTAACCCCTCATGTAATTAACTCTCTGATCATTAACATTGCATTGAGCCAGCTCAGAAGCATGTCTCTGATCACTAGAAATAATCATTTTCCTCATTCTCATGATGCACATTTCCTTCCCTTTTTCTCTTATTGTCTTTCTTGCACATCCTTTTGTCTCTTGCACATCGTTTGTCCACTTCAACATTTCATATGTATAGAATTTCATGTATTTCAGCACTATATTTAAACCTATGATTGGATTTTCCAGATTTTTGGTTATGCTGTAGTACAAAAGAATTCCTTGCTCTTTGTGTTGCACAGCTGACACATGGCATTCAGTTGTTGCTGTACAGAGTCAACATGAAAAAAAAAGAATTTCATGTATGTATTCTCTTGCACTTCATTCTTTCTCTTCAGCAGTATGTTTGTGGCCCCAAAAGTATTTATTGGTGAAATTATACAGCATCTGGATTTGATAATATAGCATTATATATTATATAAACTATATGATATCTAAATTTGATTTAAGGCAATGTTTTAATAAGCTCTCCAAGAAGTTTGGGTGCATGACTCAAGTTTAATAACCAGCCCTAAATAGTTAATTTATTCTGTAAATGTATCACAACTTATTTACCTACTGGATTGTTGATACATGCATTCATGATTTCAAATTTATGTTCTCCATCTGGTGAATAATTATATTCTTTTGGGGGGGTCAGTTGTGGGGCTTGAACTCAGGGCCTGGGCACTGTCTTTGAGCTCATTTTTTGTTCAAGGCTAGTAGGCTATGGCTCTACTAGTTACAGCCACACCTCCACTTCCAGTTTTTGAGTGGTTAACTGGAGATAAGAGGCTCATAGGGACTTTTTTACTTGGGCTGGCTTTGAACTATAATCCTTGAGCTCAGTCTCCTGAGTAGCTAGGACTACAGGTGTGAGCCACCAGTTCCTGGATTATAAGTATTCTTGTAGAAAGTTTTTGGTGGACTAGAGTCTCTCTAATATATACCCATCAGGAAAATGACAAAAGCAAGAGATGTAAATGTGTCCACAATAATACATGATGAAACTATTCTAAAGTGGTTTACCAGTTTACAATCCCACTAGTAAAGTATGAAATTTCTCTACTATACATCCTTGCCAACACTTCCTATTTTTCAGACATTTTTATTGTTGTCAATCTTGAAGGTTAAAACATTTTTGTTTCTCAACTTGGAATCATAAATCACCTACTTCTGGGTGTTGTGACACACACCTTTATTATCATAACATTAGAGAAACTGAGGGAAGAGAAGGAGGAGAATTTTGAAGCTGGCCTGGGCTATAGAGCAAGTTCCAAGCCATTATAGACTATATATTGAGACTTCATCTCAACAAAACAACAAAAAAGTCACCTATTGGCAAAAAGACCTTCAGACATGAAATTAGTTTCAAAAATACTATCAACAGGGATTGCTTAACAACAGGCATTGGGATAAATTCTGCAAAATGCATTACTAGATGATTCAGTCACTGTGTGAACATTGCATCACATATACAAACTAAGATGGCTCAAACTTTATTAGATGGTAGAATGGGACCACTATTATACATATAGTCAAATATTGACTGTAACAAATAACTGTATAGTAGTTGATGGGTTTTCATACAGAAGGAATAGGGCTGATTCAGGAAAGTTCTTGAAATGATAGAGAAAGTTTAAAAAAAAAAGTCAATATGGCCAAAATGTAGACATAAAGACAGTATACAAAATGTTGAAGAATAAGGCAAGAACAATCCAAGGACCCTATAAGGCATGCTAGAGTTTGAATTTTATTCCAACTGAAAAGCCAGTGACTTGAAGCAGAAAATATATGTCAATTTTTGTAAACTTAAAATACTTCAGGCACCCATTCACTTTTAGCTATATTAAGGTTTGGCACTTCAGACCAATGTTTTCACTGAAAACAATTTAAAAGGCTATATATAATACAAGTACACATACACAATACACACATACACTGTTGATAGGCTTCATAGAGTTGATGATACAACTAAGAATTCAGGGGGAAAAAAATCTTAGAAAAGACAGAAAGGTCAGCCAAAATTCCACTATCCCCTTGAGTCATGTGCCATTGGGGTAAACACTGGGGGATCCAAGCAAAGAGTCTCAACAGAAAGTTGCTGAAAGAAGTTTAGAAAAACACCAGCAGAGCTTTGGGAAGTTTTTTGGGACTAGAAAGACAAGAATGAGAGATCTGGTCAACAGAAAGCCCACAGATTGGGAGAAGATCTTTACTGACTATACATCAGTCAAGGACCTCATATCTAAAATATACTTAAAACCAAAAAAATTAAACCCCTCAAAAACAAATCCTCAAAGAAATGACAACCCCATTAATAAGTGGACTACAGACTTAAGGAGAAACTTCTCCAAAGAAGAAATAAGAATGGCCAATAGACACATTAAAAAACATTCAACATCCTTTGCCATAAAAGAAATGCAAATCACCCTCAAAAAAAAACAAAAAAGAAATGCAAATCAAAACAATATTGAGGTTCTACCTCACCCAAGTTAGAACGGCCATTATCAAGAAAACTAATCATAATAGATGCTGGTGAAGATGTGGCCAAAAGAAACACTGCTACACTGTTGGTGGGAATGTAAACGTGTTCAACCACTCTGGAAAGCAGTATGGAGGTTCTTCAAAAGACTAAACACAGAGCTTCCCTATAACCCAGCAATCACACTTTTGGGTATTTACCCAAAGGATCACAAACAAGGCTACACTAAAAGTACCAGCACAACCATCTTCACTGCAGCATTATTTACCCTAGCTAAGATATAGAAGCAACCCAAATGCCCCTCAGTAGATGAATGGATCAAGAAAATGTGTTATACATACACAATGGAATTCTGTGCTTCCATCAGAAAGAATGGCATTGCCCCATTCATTAAGAAATGGAAAGACTTGGAAAAAATTCTATTAGGCAAAGTAAGGCAGACTGAAAGAAGCACAGGCTGTACGGTTTCCCTCAGCCATAACAACTATATATCTAAGACAGTCTTAGCAGAATATCACAATGGCTTACTGTCTATGTGCATATGATCATATAAAATGATGCTTATCAACATGAACTCCAAGAAATGGAAACAAGGCTTTTTTAGTGCAGTGTTTGCAGTTATTCCTTTTTTCTTTTTTCCCCTTTGGTTTATTCCCTGTTGACAATGTTTTTTATTTCTGTATCCACTGTTTTGTATGTAAGTTTATCTGATTTGGGGAAGGGAAGGGGAATTACAGAAATGGTGGGACAAAGGGTGAGCCAATGTAACAGTGACAATCTCGAGACACTATGTTGGAAATGAACTTTATGACTTGGGAGGGAAAGGAGCCAGGCAGGGGGGAGTGGAAAAAATGAAGGAGGGGGGTAACATTGTTCAAAAAGAAATGTACTCATTACCTTACTTAGTAACTATGACCCTTCTGTACATCATATTTACACATATATATTTATGTATGTTTTTGTTTGTTTGTTTTTTTGGTCGGTCCTGGGGCTTTAACTCTGGGCTTGGGTGCTGTCCCTGTGTTCTTCAGCTCAAGGCAAGCTGCTCTACCGCTTGAGCCACAGCGCCACTTCCGGTTTTCTGGTGGTTTATTGGAGATAAGAGTCTCATGGACTTTCCTGCTGGGCTGGCTTTGAACTGCAATCCTCAGATCTCAGCCTCCTGAGTAGCTAGGATTACAGGTGTGAGACACCGGTGCCCAGCTTTACCATAAAATTTTTTAAAAGAATAAGAAATCCAAGAGAGATCCCAGTGAGAAGAGAGGAGCAGAAAACTAAGCCTACCACTTGTCTGGTATTTCCCAAGACATTTCTTAAGTTTTGAAACAATGTAGGACAGGTGGCTAAAAAGCTGTAAAGAAAGCTCCCAGAGAAAAAATTTTCAGTGGGAGTTTTGACAGTTCATAGTTATGAAACAAGAAACATAAAATATCTCTACTAACCAGAGGGGCAAGTCACTGAGAACACCCTAGGCTCTTAGCTAAAATCCCAAGAAACTACATCCTAGAAAGAGACATCTACCTATAAAACATAGCTTACATAGGGACAACTCAGTCTCTAATTGGATTAAAATAACAGTTATTCAATATGCTTTCCTAATGACAATTTCCCTAAAAGAAAATATCATCCACACCATCTGCAATGTTTCATTCAAAATATAGAGTACACAGTCAAAATTTATCAGGAATTCTAAAACAGAGCAAAAATCCAAAGGATGGGAAACAGATCACACAAAAAAAAGCCCACAGTAATACTTATTTTAAATTGGTAAAGAATTTGACTATAAACTAAAACTATAAAAAGAAGAGATACTATATAAAAGGTTGGATATGTTCACCATGATTTAGAAATACTTTTTTAAAGTATCAAATGGCATTTTTATGGCATTTTTAGAACTGTAAAATACAATTACTGAAGAACTCAATATATTTTAAAAGGGTTGAACAACAGGTTAGATATAGCAGAAATGACTGATAAATTAGAAAGCAGGTCAAAACTCTTTCAAAACCAAAGTACCAAGAAAACAGGAAAATGGAAACCTCAGCAAGGCACATGGCTCAAGCCTATAATCCAGGCTCTTTGGAAGGTGGGGGGGGGGACAAAAAGTTCATAGGAATACATCTCAATCAATGGCCAGGTGAGGAAGTGCATGCCTGTCATATCAGCTACAGGAGAAGCACAATGGCTGGGCACAGTAGTGCATGCCTGTGTGGGAAAGGACAAATAGGAGGACAACTGCTCAGACATAAAGCAAGACCCCGTCTAGAAAATAACCAAAACACACAACAAAGGAGGCCTACGGAGTGGCTCAAGTGATACAGTACATGCTTTGCAAATACAAGATACTGAGTTCAAAACCCAATACTGCAAAAAAACAAAGATGAAAGAAAAATAAGGAAATAAAGAAGGGAAGGGAAGGGAAGGAAATATGTGTGACACATAAGAGGTGCAAAATATGTATACTTCAAAGCACAGAAGAGATTTTAAAAAATGGAACAGTGGGCTGGGAAGGTGGCTCAGTGGTAGAGCGCTTGCCTTGCATGCATGAGACCCTGGGTTCAATTCCTCAGCACCACATAAGCAAGAAGAAAAAAGCCGGAAGTGGCGCTGTGGCTCAAGTAGTAAAGTGCTAGCCTTGAGCTGAAGAGCTGAGGGACAGCGCCCAGGCCCAGAGTTCAGGCCCCACAACTGGACCCAAAAAAAAAAATGGAACAGTATTTGATGAGATAAGAGCAAACTTATACTTGAGGGTATGGATGTTGAGTGGGGAAAGATGGGAAAAAATGATGGAAGGGGTATGATGACCAGGTGCATTGAACTAATAACTGATTTGTTGAAGTGAAACCACTTTGTACAACTAGATAATTTATTAGGTGAAGGCTAACTAAATGAATGAATGCACAAATACAAAAATTACTAGAAACTCTGAACAGGATTAGCTGTAAATAAACAATATAACTCAAAAAATGACAACAAAAACAAATTACTTCCACGCCTAGGGAAATCACAGAAAAACTGATTTTTAAAAAGTAAAATCAAAGAGAAAATCCAATGAGGTATGTTAGAACACATCTCAAACCCCAGCACTGCAGAAGTGGAGACAGGAGAATCACAAATCTGAGGACAACCTGAACTACACAATGAAAACTTCCCTCACCTAAACAACAAGGAAAGGGAGAGGGAAAGGGAGCAGGGAAGGAGAAGGGGAGAAAAAAAAGAGAAGAGGGAAGAGGAGAGGAGGTGGAAAAGGGGGGGTGGATGAAGAAAGAGAGGAGACAGAGAGAGAGATGGAAAGAGAGGGGGAAGGAACGTGAGAGAGAGGGAAGAAAACTTTCCCATTAGAGTGAAATATACATTACCATCCAAAGAAGAAGAAGAATGTTGACTCGTGGCTGATTTTTCAACAAAAATTATGGAAGTCTGAAGATAATGGAATAAAGTTGTAAACCACTGGAGAGAATACAAATTCTTTTAAAATACTCAAAAAATGAAAGTAAGATTAAGACATTTTCAGAAAAGTAATGACAGAATTTGTCATCACCAAAACTTCTTTTAAAAAAAACCAATGGAATTTAACTGAGCATAAGAAAATTATCCCAGATGAAGCATAGTAATGCAGGGGAAAAAACCTAAAATCTTCCAGAAAAGGATACATGTTGGTAAATGTAAATAAGTATTCACTATTTTAACAACAGTGAAACACGAGTTCTAAAAATCTAGAAACTATAAAAGCATTATAATAGCCAGAAACTAGGAGGAACTCTAATATCCACCTACAGATAAATTGAGAGACTAAATATAGCAATGGAATTTACACAATGAAATACAATTCAGCAACAAAAATAAATAAACCAGCAAGGTACTGGTGGCCTAAGTCTATAATCCTAGTTACACAGGAGGCGAAGATCTGAGGATCACAGGTCAAAGCTAGCCCAGGCAGAAAAGTCCATGAGACTCTTATCTCCAATTAACCACCAGAAAACTAGAAGGGGAACTGTGACTTAAAGTGGTAGAGTGCTAGCCTTGAGCAAAATTGCTCAGGGATAGCACCCAGAATCTGAGTTCAAGCCCCATGACCAAACCAAACCAAAGGGGAGGGGGAATAACCACAAGTAGGCTAAAATCTATAGATGAACTTCATAGATATTACCTTTAAAAAAAACAAGCTAGATTTTTTTAAAGTTCAAGCAACAGTACAGTTTATGATGTTACAAGAACAAAGGCTATGTTTGAGGTGTGGAGTTTGAAATGGTCTACTTCTTTATAGGGTGAATAATAATATGTTCCATTTGTGGAACTTCATCAAGCTCCACCCTTAGGATTCTCTAGTTTTCTATATTTGCCTTTTTTAAGTTTAAATATAAATATATATATATATATATATATATATTTGAGACACACACAAAAAAAATAAAAGAGTAAGACTGTATCTATCAACAAGACTAAAACACAAAGCATTCCTAATAGATGTGTACTGACCCCAAATAACACCTTCACCAGAATAACTATTCTCTGGCTTTGATTTGTATCATTCATTCTCCTGCACTATTTAATGCTTCTACTTTTTCTTTTCAGTACTAAGGTTTGAACTCAGGGCTTTGTGACTTGTTAAGGAGGTTTTTCTACCATATAAGCATCTCTACCCTTTTGTGGGTTGTTACTTTTGAGAAATGGTCTCACTTTATGCCTGGGTCTAGCCTGAATTACAAGCCTCCTATGATTCTGCTGTCACTGTGATGACAAGGCATATGCCACTGGGCCCAACCACTGTGTTTCTTCCCACATAGGTAGGATGACAGGAACTGACCACCGTACCTACTCATTGGTTAAGGTGGAATCTTATGAATATTTATGCCAGACTTGAATCAGTATCTACTAATCTCCCTCCCAAACAGCAAGGATTACAAGCATGGACCACTATGCTGGGTTTACTTGAGGGTTTTTTTTTTATCTACAAGCTTCTCTTGGGGCTAGAAATGTGGCTTAGTGGTAGAATACTTGGTTAGCATGCATGAAGCCCTGGGCTTGATTCCTCAGTACCACATAAACAGAAAAAGCTGAATGTGATGCTGGCCCAGAGTTCAAGTCCCAGGATTGGCAAAAAAAAAAAAGCCTTCTCTAAATAAATCTTATACCTATTTTTGTGTGTTTTTAAACTATATACAGAAGGTAATTTCAGTTATAGTTCTAAAACATCATTCTAAGAGGAACATGAAGGAACATTCTAGAAGGACAAAAATATTCCAAACCTCAACTGCAGCACTGGTTATATGGGTTGAACATGTGGGCATGTCTAAAGTTAATTTTCTTTAAGAAATTTTAAACAGCTCATGTTAACTTCTTCATACAAAATAGGTAGGGATGGACAGAAGTGGAACTGAAGACATTTCAAATAATACTGCAGCAGACCTGGTAAGTGTCACACTCATCTACTGAGAGTAAGGAATGACAGACAGGACACAGGCACAGTTCTTTGCACTTTCCTGTGAACTGCAGCAAGTGGAGGGAAAAAATAGGCCAAAGGGGGGATTCATAAGGAAAGGAGAGTAAACATGGCTTAGAAGAAAGGAAAACCTGAAGACACACCAGAGATGAGGAAATCAGTAAAGAAACAAAGTCCCTGTGACGGTAAAAGGAAAGAATATAAAGCCCAAGTGTTTTGGTGTCTGCAAGGATACAATATCTTCTTAGGTTTTGTTTTGGTTTTGTTTTGGTTTTTTTGTTTTGTTTTGTTTTGTCAGTTGTGGGGCCTGAACACTGGGCCTGGGCACTGTCCCTCAGCTCTTCAGCTCAAGGCTAGCGCTCTACCACTTGAGCCACAGCACCACTTCTGGCTTTTTCTGCTTATGTGGTGCTGAGGAATTGAACCCAGGGCCTCATGCATGCAAGGCAAACACTCTACCACTAAGCCACCTTCCCAGCCCCTTTCTTAATTTTTTAACTGGAAGGAAAATTTTAAAACATTACAGACATGAGGGAGATTAGTAGCTCCATGGTGGAAGGTAAGGGAGTTCCTAGCCTTTTCCAATGAACTCAATCATTCTCTGAAAAGAGAAAGGAGAAGAGGGGAAAATGGGAATTTTAAAACCTATGAAGAACAATATGGCTGGGAAAGCATCTCAGTATAGAAGGGAGTCATTAAGAAAAAGCAGATGGGGGGCTGGGAAGGTGGCTCAGTGGTAGACTGCTTGCCTTACATGCATTAGGCCCTGGGTTCGATTCTTCAGCACCACATAAGCAAAAAACGCCAAAAGTGGTGCTATGGCTCAAGTGGTACAGCAGCACTAGCCTTGAGCTGAAGAGCTGAGGGGCAGTGCCTAGGCCCAGAGTTCAGGCCCCACCACCAACCAAAAGAAAAAAAAAAGAAAAAGAAAAGTAGAGGTTTCATTCTGGTCACAACATCCAACAGACACTCCAAATTCTTGCAATGTAGTAGTATGAGCATAAAAGTAGAAATATTATTTTTCTCATCTTTGCTCTGCACAAAATACAATGTAACTTATATTTGATATGTAAAAGGAAATAAATGAAAATTAATTTTTTGTGTGCTTGTCCTGGGTCTTGAACTCAAGGCCTGGGCACTCTCTGAACTTTTTTGCACAATACTAGTGCTTTACCACTTGAGTCACAACTCTACTTCTAGTTTTTTGGTAGCACAGTTTATATCATCTGGCATGTTGTATATTAAAAGTGAAGAAAGCACTACTTTCAGAACTATTCATCTCAGATACATCTTTTTTCTCATTTTTACTTGTTTGTGTTCTTAGGAGAAAATCAATGTTTCTTCCCATTTAATCAACTCTTCATTTACTCTAAAGAAATGATATGCTGATCTCCTAAAATTATTTTAGGCAGAATTCAGTAATGGGACAATTTTCATAGAGGAACAAAAACAGGATATGTATGTCTATATTAACACAATTTGTGATAGTCAAAAATATACAGTCAATAAAGAAATTAGAAAGTCTTGCCAAGAAGAATTGACCTCTGTCCTATATTCAGGACATCCCTAACAGTACTAAATCACACTTGTCCAGTGGGTGAAGGATGTTTTAGCTTAAGTACAGAAACCACAGTGTGACCTCAGCCAAACATGAATATGCCCAGATGAACAGTAACTCTATTTGCCTGAGGAGACAAATTAGCACAATGTACTATTTATTTATCACTTACCAATTATGAAATGTAAAACCAAAAAGGCTACAAATGCATTATTCGCATCACAGATTGTTATTTTTTTACACTAATTCCCATTTACAAGAACTCCATTCATTGAAGTAGCACCGTTTTTTGGTTGGTTGAGCAGTCAGATTTCTGCACTTGTGGTTCATGTATATACTTATTATGTATACTGAGTGCATTCTCCTAATTCCTGTTGCCAAAGCCAGACTGTAAATGCATATGTTTTTGTCATTCTTAACTACAGTAATTCAGAACCTCAGCTGCCAAGTTGGGTGCCAATATCTCACATATGCACTTCAAGCTCTGCTCTTAAAATAATTCTTTGCTTGCTGTCAGAAGCTCCAATCATGACGTATAAAATGGCAGTATCATTTTTAAATCAAAATCACTAAATGCAAATAAAATGTATTCTTTTACTTGAAAATATGCCCTCTCCCCTTTATTTCCTAATTATAAACCTTGGTCACGCCACAAAACAGCAGAATATTTCAAATATCAACAAACCACAAAGAGCAATATTTTCAAAGAGGAGAATAAAAAGGGAAATCTCAGGTTCATGCTGGACCATCCTTTGAGACACTATCATTTTATGTGTGGAGGCATCAATTAGTTCTCCCATGTTGAAAGGTCTGCACATTTAAAGGTTCTGTAGGGCCACTAAGAAAATAAGCAACTATTTCTCTGTATCATTGAACACAACAGGATTCTTAGTCCTGGGCTGGTTTTCAAACAGCAGCATTCTGAGTGCAAATACTAAGGTTTAAATATTTCAAGTGACACAGAACTGTTCTGCCACCTAAGAGCACTGCAAGACCATACTTCGACTTGTCAACTACATATTGATTTCCAGGCCAAAACAGATCAGCTCCATTTCAAAAATCTCACAATCTTACAGTCAAAAAAAAAAAAAACCCAACAGCAAAAACCAAAAGCCCTGGAGAAGAGTGGGCCTCTTAGTATAATAAATCACCCCCAAAGCAGCAAGCCGCCCCCCCATAATTCCTGGCATATGATCGGTCTCTATTTCAATTCCTCCACTGGAGCTCTCCAGAGCAGGTTTCCAAGGGATATGACGAAAGACCGAACCTTTCACGCAAGGAGTAAACTCTGGAAACCGACAGCGTTGCCAAACACTGAAACCAGACTTCACAAGGAGATTCAGAATTAGCAATCATAACAAGACATGGAGTCTTGTCCCCCCCCCCCCGCCCCGCCCCCTCCCTCCTTCCCTTCGTCCCTCCCTCCCTCCCATCCCCAGTTCTGGGATTCATCCAAAAACCTTTCCTCCGTTGGCCTAGAGAATAGCGCTCCTACAAACCAAGATCGAGGCAGCTTTATCCGGACAGATTTCTCAAAGCAAGAAATGACACTAGACCTCACAAACCATGGTCTGTCTGCCTAGCCCAGGGAGAACATCCTTCGGGAGAGCAAGCCGAGGGACCCCCTGGTGGAATTATGACTCGAGCTTTAAATACTCAAAACTCGGGTCTGAAACCCGTCACTATGGTGAACCGGCGGCACCTTTCAGGATGTTCTTTGAGAGATGATTACAGGGCTCTGCCGTCACTGAAGTTGTCTGGTTGGTGTGCAGGTTGTATCTGAAGCTCGGCCCTCCATTCCCTGCCTTGAAATCGGGCTTGATCCTCTCAGGTTTAAAAAAGAAAGAAAGAAAAAGAAAAGTAAAGTAAAATAAAGCGACCTCTCGGGTCCCCCACACAGCCGGGATCCCCAGGACGGGGCGTCCCGGGGCTCCTTACCTCTTACCTGTCTATGCTGATCACGCACAGGGTCATGATCGAGGCCGTGCAGCACATGACGTCCATGGCGATGAAGACATTGCAGAAGAAGTGTCCGAAGATCCACTTGCCCCCGATGAGGTCGGTGACGCTGACGAAGGGCATGACCGCCACGGCCACGGAGAGGTCGGCCAGCGCCAGGGACACGATCAGGTAGTTGGAGGGCTGGCGGAGCTTCTTGACGAAGCACACGGAGATCACCACCAAGCAGTTGCCCGCGATCGTCAGCAGCGTGATGAGCGTCAGGATGGAGCCGATCACAACTTTCTCGGCTCGGCCGTAGTTGATCTGCTCCCCGCACCCCGAGACATTGTCCGGCGGCGCGTCCCAGGTGGGCGCGGGGCTGGCGGTCGCCTCGGGGAAGCCGCTCAGCAGGTGCGGCGTCCAGGAGCTCGCCACTGGGTCTGCGCCCCCGTCGTCGTCGGGGCTCAGGTCCGGGAACCCGCGCCCCACCTCCGGCAGGATGAAAGAACGCAGGTGGCCGTAGAGGTCCGGGCGGCCGCTGCTGTTAACGTCCATCATCATCATCCTCGCGCCGCTGTGCGCCGCTGCCCATGGAGCCGGCGCCCCCGCCACGCGCTCCGGCTGCGGGGCCCCCGGGCTTCACCTCGCCGGTTCCGCTCCGCCTGGCCCAGCCATGGGGGTGTCGAGGTGGAGGGGAGGGCGAAGGGGGGGGGATCCACGCCGGCCGCTGGGGGGCGCCTGGCTCGGCCTCGCGGCCCCGCAAGTCCCAGGCCCCCCAGTCGTTACGGGTACCGCGGGGGCTTGAGGGGGTGCGGCCACACGCGCGCGGGGGTGCCGGGGACGGGACTCCCCTGCAGGAGGTGCCGCTGCACCCGACGGACGACTCGGCGGACGCGCGCGCTCGTCAGCCG
>NW_012267404.1:140187-176496 GCF_000151885.1 Dipodomys ordii
GCGGGCCGGGCGCGCGTCCCGCCCCCTCCCCGCCGGCCCGGGATCCCCGAATGCCTTCGCCGACCCCGCGGACACACCCCGACCTTCTCCCCGCGGCCGACCACCCTGCGATGGGCTGTGTTTTCATGATTGTTCTCTGGTTTTTACAAGGAGGGAGGGGAGGGCCGGGAACGCCAGGAGGAGTTCGAACCCGAGCTTGCTCCAAGGGACTGTTTTCCAGCCCTTAATCACACACACACACATACACACACACACACTTCCGAGCACCACAGCCAACAACAAACAGACACTTCCGTTTCCCATTCTGACCACTTCTCTGGGAAAGCGAAGAAGAAGCAGCAAAGCCAACGTGGGGTGGGAGCCGGAGCTGAGACGAGGGACAGGAAGAAAAGAAGCGCAGGGAGCGAGGCCCCGGCCCTGGCCCCGAGGGGGCGCTGGGGGCTCGGGCACGGGTCTCCAGGGGGCTCGGACCCTTCCCGCTCTCCCTCCAGGCCGCGAGAAGCGGGCCTGTCCGCTCAGAAAGTCCATCCTGGCTGCCTTCAATATTCAGACTCCAGAGCCCAGTACATTGAAATGCGGATTCAGTTCCCTCTAACAGGCTGGAGACCTTGTACGCAAGAGGAGAAATGGCCAGTTTGAAGGTTCGCAGGTAGAATCTGGAGTTGATTTAATCTCTGTTGCCTAAAATCCCCTTTGGTATTCAAGCCCTGTCACAATAGCTGCTTTCTTTCAAAACAAAACATATATATTTATATATATGTATATCTACACATATACATATATATATACATATATCTTGTGAGACTTGCTTCATTCTATTTTATTTAAAAGTTTTATTGGAAGCCAGCAGTGATTTCTTAAAGACTCCAAAAATAATCAAAATTGTTTTCTAGGAAAGTTCTAACGGATTGGAAATACAAAGAAAAAGAAAAAAACTCAAAAATGTATCCATCTGAGTACTGAGTGATACTTAGGCTCCTCAAGGTGATTGGGAACCCTGTTTTTTGCAGAAAAGCAAAATAGATTGCAGCTGATAAGCTATAATTACACTTCAGATCCAGGCTTAATCTAATTATATGCCTATATTCTTCCCTCTATACATTCAGAAACAAGATTGAGAGGGAGAAAAGATCCTCTAAATAATGAGCCAATGACTATAGGAAATGTACTCATTACCTTGCTCATGTAACTGTAACCCCTCTGTACAGTATCTTTACAAAAAAATAATAATAATGAGCCAATGTTCATAGCTCCTTCAGGAAGATCAAGAGTTGAGCCCTTCCTGCCCCCTATGCAAAACAATCCATGAGTCAAAGGAAGAATGGAGGGTAATGTCCAGGCCACAAACCATACTACTTAAGGAAGTGAGAAAAGGAACTTCAACTTCACTGATGGTCATAATTTATTATCAAACAAAAGAAAAATAATTTGTATCTGGAAGACATCTAAGAAATCATGGTTCATCCCTCTCTATAGATGAAGAAGTAGAGTTTGGAAGAAGTTTCAACATCATACATGATGACCTTGAAACATCTCAACTATTAGTCTTGAGACTTAGAATTTATTACTGCACCTTAAAAATTCTTTCAAGTACTGTATTTCCAACATACTTCTGACTTTTAACATTTTATTTCACTTCAGCTTTTCTCATTTTTTTTGTTTGTTTCCTTGAGTACCCTGATTGGTTTGGGATACACACTCTTTCAAATATTATCTACAGTAATGGATTATGGAAACATTTGGAAAATAATAGTTGTATTTTTGTTTGAATCTATAATCATCATCATTTTCTACTTGCCCTCTTACAATATTTCATAAGTGTTTCTGATTCTTCCTTTGTATGGCTTTAGTCCATTGGGTCTTCCATAACAAAGATACTGGGTAGGTTTACCGACAAATATTTATTAATCACAGTTCTGGGGGCTAAAGAGTCCAAGATCCAAGCCCAGGCAGATTCAGTGCTTGACAAGTTCTCATTTCCTAGTTCAGAGACAGCCACCTTGTGTGTCACACAGCAGAGCAGGTGAGAGCTCTCTGGGGTCTCTTAAGAAAGGCCTAGCCGGTGGCTCATGCCTGTCATCCTAGATACTCAGGAGGGTGAGATCTGAGGATCACGGTTCAAAGCCAGCACAGGCAGGAAAGTCCATGAGACTCTTATCTCCAATAACCACCAGAAAACTGGAAGCATCACTGTGGCTCAAGTGGTAGATCGTTAGCCTTGAGCTGAAGAGCTCAAGTGCCCAGGCCCAGAGTTCAAGCCTCATGACTGACAAAAAAAATAAAAGGCCTACAACCCATTCAAGGAGGATCTACCCTCCCCACTCCCTACCTAATCACTTTCTAAATACCATCACAGTAGGCAGTAGAGTTTCTACATATGAATTTGAGAAGGGAAAAAAATGTTCAGACAATAAAAATGTTTCGATTGCATGACATATAAATGCACCAAACCATTAAGTGCTATTTTCAAAATTACTTTTCCATAGCACACAGTCCAAACTCCCCTTTTTAACACAACAGTCACCTCTATTATAGTATCCCCAGCAATGGCTGAGTGTACTTAAGAGTTGCTAGATTTTTAATTTAGAAGCTGTCACAATGCATAAACATGGTTATTGAAAGAAAAATCTTGGTTTCTGCAGCATTACCTTGCTTATGTTGACTAAATATCATCTATCATTGTATTATCCTGAAACCCTCAACAGAACAATCTGGAATTCTTTCAGTTGCTCTCTAGCTTATACTAACAAATAATGGTATACTATCAAAGATGCTAAAAGCTTTCCTTTAAAGAAAACCTAAAGTGTTTGCTTCATAAAATATTCACAAAATATAGAAGTAAATGTTGGTTTTGCCTTGTGTTTCAAAATTTTACATCAAGGTGTTGCTTTTGTTCTCCTCGTCCTACTTCTCCCCTGCAAGTTATACAAGAGAGCTGAAGTGAAGTGTTGACATTCAATCAAATCATGGCTCTAGTTTTTAATCCCTTTTTATTTCTTTGGGTTTTGTTGTTGTTGTTGTTCTTAAATCTGCCTTAAAAAGTATAAATTATCATCTAGACTCTCATTGCCTATAACAACATTCTCATAAAACTGTCATTCAGAGCACCTAAGAATACAGCTTTCTGATATTGCAACTGGCAGTCTCCTGCTCTCAAAACTGCTCTGGGGGCGTGCAGAAGAACAGCAAGAGTCCTACAACATGAATTATCATCTTTTGTTTGTTTGTTTTTTCTTTTTTTAGTACTGGGGATCAAACCCAGGACACTGCACTTGCTAGGCAAGTGCTTTGCCACAGAGTTATATCCTAGCCCATGAATTATCATCTTTTATAAGCCCATCTTCCCTCCAGGAATTTATCTAGCTCATCCATATGCATACATTTTATCATAGCTATGCAAACCCACACATGCCATCCATAGGACATAAGCTTAGGACAGTTTATTTTCCCATAAACAAACACAGTCTGACAATTTAGATTTACTCAAGTACCATAAGTAAAATAAAGCTTCCCATGCATGAGCTCACTAGCAGCTCACTCGTCAGATGAAGCATGCTGTTGTCAGGACTACAAGAGTCCCAGTCACTTCCCATGCCCAATGCAACAGACTTCATACCCTACTTCTCCAAATTCTTTTCCATCTCTTATTTTAATATCCCATATCTTCAGTCAACTAAACTCATTATCTGGTGCCCCTTGACTCCAGCATTGGGTGAGGAAAAGACTAGAGCCTGTAAAATTCTTAGATGAATATAACATAGGTTGTACCATATAAAGGACACCAAGTTTATAGGAAGTAGTTTATATCCAAAAAATAACATAGTACCCTTGGTGTGGAATGCTTGCAACCAAAAAAGAAAGGTTTCTTATTTCAAGGCTTTTCAAATTTTTGAACTATTTCTGTATACATAATGAAAAGCCATACCTGATCCATTCATTTAGTCGTTCAATAATCATGCACCTGCTACCTAGTAACATGCACCGTGTTCCCTGCCAGACGTGGACAGTGCCTCTCTATATTAGAGATTATTCCAGATTTTGAGATATCTGTAAATACATCATGAGATGTCTTAGGAATGAGATCTAAGTCTAACTACGATACTCAATTCATGTCCCACATAAACCTTACACACACAATCTGAAGGTAATCTCATACAATAATTTTAATACATCTGCACTGTGACTATGACCTGTCACGTAAGGCCAGTAGTAGAAGTTCCCAATTGTGACATAATTGTAGGCACTCAAATGTTTGCAGATTCTGAAGCATTTAGGACTAAGGATTTTTTTAATTAAAGATATGAAACCTGTACTAAGATTATTGTGCATAAATATCCAAACTTCCCCCAAACTAGCTTATAGGGCAGTAGTACAGAACACAATGCATGCCCTGGAGAGAAGGACATAGATCTGTCAGCAGAGGATTTTTGAGGCTTAGTTGGGATAAAAGCAGTCTGGGCACAAAAATGTCTTCTTCTCTTTAACAATCCCTGTCACCATAGCTCGATTTTTTTTCCCTAGGCTCTTAGAACACTTCGTTCATATTTATTACAGCACTTGTTGTATTATGCCTTTTTCTTTACAGGACAGTCTTCTGCATTAGACCATGAACCCCTAAACAGGAGGAATATTGTCTCATTCCTGCCACATTTAGGTATTCAATAAACACATTACAAATGAATTGAGTGGAGAATAATATCTATAATCAGAAATCATTTGTGTTTTAGAATAATGCCTTTGCCCATCCTATGTTTCATGTTCATTAGATATATGAATATAATCATGCTGCTTTTATTTTCATTAGCCTGAGTTAAGCTCAGGGCCTGGGCACTGTCCCTTAGTGTTTCCCTTGGCTGGTGATCTACCACTTGAGCCACATCTCTACTTCTGCCTTTTGGGTGGTTAATTGGAGATAAGAGTCTCATGGACTTTCTGTCTTGGCTGGCTTTGAATTGCAGTCCTCAAATCTCAGCCTCCTGAGTAGCGAGGATTACAGGTGTGAGCCACTATCGCCAGACTTCATGGAGGCTTTTTAAGAATGCACTTTTTTTTCTTGTTTCTATTTAGAAATTTTTCACTCTCCTAACAAAATAATTGTAACCTTTACATTTTTCTCTGACAAAGATGAATAGAAAAACAGTAAGGAACAGATACATCCAAAAGCATTTATCTGTTTTATTAATTACTTGGGCTTTTTCCACTTCTATTTTGAATATATAAGCAATACATGCACGCCCTCTAGTGGGGAAATCATTCAGCAGCCAATATCATGGAGAATTTGCATAACAAGCCCAGGAACCCATGTCAAAGGACAAATTGAACATTGTCACATTCCATAGTCTCACCCAACCTGAGACTTCTAATGAAAAGAGAAAATAAGTTCCTCCATTTAAAGAGGCAATAAACAGTCCTACGGAATTATGGCTCAAGGGATAGAGTACCTGCCATCCAAGTTTGAAATCTTGAGTTCAAACTGATATATCAAAAAATAAAGTAAAATGGGCTTTAATATAGACTCATTGATTGGGTCAACCTTAATCACTGTGTGTATTGTTTTATGAGTTATTCTTTGTGAAGGACACAATGTGACATCCTGTTGTCTCTGTAGGTGGAGATATAAACTAGGTAGGTACAAATTCAAGAGAAGAGATCTCAAGAAAAGAAAAATGTAAGAAAGAAAAGAGGTCTGAGAATTTAATGGGAGGATGATCAAATATCCTGAAATCTGGAAGAGGAAAAGAAACTGAACCAAAGCCAATGAGTGAGAAGAACTAAAAGAAATTAAATGTGCCTAAACTCAGGGAAGGGAATGATTCCAAGGAGCAAATTGTCAAGCAGGCAAGAACTAGTTCAGTGGAGTGGTCAGGATACAAGCAGACCGGGATGAAATCTAGAGATGAGGAGAAAATGACAATCTGCTGGATAAACAATGCTTAGAGTGGCTTTCCTCAGAAGTCTAAGCAGAAGCAAAAGGGATGTATGGTAAAGGTAGCCAAAACAGAAAAAAAAAAAAGAAAGAAAGGCTAGAATACATCACTGAAAAATAAAGCTACATCATTTTGGTGCTGCTGTTGATGTTGTTTGTATGTTTGCTATTTAAGACAAGTTCTCAGTATTTCGAACTGACTAAAACAAGGTTATCCTGAAAGTTGTCCTGTCCCAAATGTCAGTAATGTCAGGGATTACATTTTAAATTGAAAATGCATATCGTAAGAAATAGAATGCTTAGCCAGGCACCAGTGGCTCACACCTGTAATCCTAGCCACTCAGGAGGCTGAGATCTGAGGATTGCAGTTTAAAGCCATCCCAGGCATGAAAGTCCGAGAGAATCTTATCTCCAGTTAACCACCAGAAAACTAGAGTGGCTCTGTGGTTTAAGTGGTAGAGCAAAAGACTTGAGCTGAAGAACTCAAGGACCTCTCCCAAGCCCAGAATTCAAGACCCACTACTGAGAAAGAAAGAAAGCAAGAAAGCAAGCAAGCAAGAAAGAAAGAAAGAAAGGAAGGAAGGAAGGGAAAGGAGAATGTTTAGCTAATTTTTAAAGTAATCCATTACTTCTTTGAATTAGACTAGAAAAGGAAAAAAATTGATGTTTTATCCTGAATCACAATGAAGTTCAGTTTGTCTGATTTTGTTGCTAATTATTAGCATTATTATTGTTACCCTTATTGTTTTGCAAAACTATGTGCAGTACAGAATTCTGCCTTGACTCCTGCAACTGGAGGTTAATATTTAGTTTGATTCGGGGCCATAACCAAAGAATTGTCTAGAAATATATTTTTGAAAATAGACTTTTGCATAATGGTTTTATATTAAAGATAATTCTCAATAGATAAGACTGCAAACTCATTGTGTGTGTGTGTGTCTGTGTGTCTGTGTGTCTGTGTCTGTGTCTGTGTGTGTGTCTGTGTGTGCCTGTTCTAGGGCTTGAACTCAGGGCCTGGGTACTGTCTCTGAGATTTTTCACTTGAAGCTGGTTCTCTACTACTTGAGGCTTTTGGGTAGCTAATTGGATATAAGAAACTCATGGGCTTTCCTGCTGAGGCTGGTTTTGAACCGTAATCTTCAGATCTCGGCCTTGTGTGTAGTTTGGATCATAGGTGTGAGCTATCCACATACAGCCCAAACTATTTTTAAATAAAACATTTTTAAAGTTCTCTTCATTATTTTGGATCAAATTTGTGAGTAATATGATATATCCTTTTAATTTGAAGTGAACCCAATTCTACAATTAGCAGAAATAAGAATGATAAATGAGAATGAATTTTAAGTATGTGCATACTACTTGAACATCATTGTATCAAAAGCACAACTTGTTGTCTGCATTACTTTTTTTCTTTTTTTCGGTCATGAGGCTTGAACTCTGGGCCTGAGTGCTGTGCCTGAGCTCTTCAGCTCAAGGCAAGCACTCTACCAATTGAGCCACAGCACCACTTCTGGTTTTCTGAGTGGATTATTAGAGATAAGAGTCTCATGGACTTTCCTGCCCAGGCTGGCTTTGAATCATGATCTTCAGATCTCAGTCTCCTGAGTAGCTAGGATTACAAGCATGAGCCACCTGCACCTGGCAGTCTTCATTAAATTCTAGTAAACATGTTCAACTTTAAGATAATTAAATGTTATCGGTAATGTTCATTTGAATGCAGTATTTTGAAGGATCAAGTAAGTGTGTATGCACAAACATACTTGCATATACATTACTTGTATATTTTATACAGCCACTAACTTAAACTAATATTAGATTATCTATTTGGTAGTATACATAAATAGTGATATATATATGTATGTGTGCATATATGGGAAACACATATGCATACACACATATATTACCATGAATATGACCGCTTCAGGTATGCTGCATTACCAGCCCAAATAACATGGACAATTTTGCCAAACTTTGCCATGTTTGATACATACGATTTTCTGACATGACCAACAGCTTTTATAATTCTTTTGTGATTCTGATCAACTATTAGAGTTCCAAGCAAAGTAAAGATCATAACTTTACTGGACAATTCTGTGCTTACTAAAATGTAAAAATGTTACTGTGCATTTATATATAAAATAAAAAGGTATGTCCTAGAGTCTGATGATAATAGTAGGTGAATGTCTAGCAAAACATTTTAATACAAAATGATGGGTAAGTATTCCTTGTGTGACGGTTTCCCAAATGTCAAAAGATGGATTGCATCCCTGACCATTTCCTCTCAAAACCTAATATCACCAATTCACCACACTGCTCAGTTACTGTGACAACAATAACACTGTGACAAGCAAAAATATGGCTACATAAATCTTCAACTGCCTTCCTGCTGAGTCTATGGGAAGAGAGAACAGAAACTATTAATGCTATGGTAGAACATTGGTTCACAGCAGAGTTCAGCAGACACTTTCTGTGAAGTACGTATTTATATTGCATATAAAATGATTATATATAAGCTAATGATAGAAACCATTTTAGGATTTTCAGCCTATGATGCAAAGTAGAGGTTCTTGTTTTAGGTGTTTAAATGATGAAACAGGCAACACTTAAAACAAAATTTTAATAAAATTCAAAATATAATGACAGTCAACTATAGTTTTTTTGTAATATAGACATTAATAAAAATGGAATTTGCTCAAAAGTCCTAACAATTTCCTTAATTGGTGTTCTGTCATCAAAGTAATTGAAAATACTCATTGCTTAATGATGCGCTGTAATGAGATTTTATGTGTTTCATCTCTGAAAAAGTCCTGCCAAATGCTGAGATCAGCCCACAAGAATCTGAGTTTTATTGACCTAAAATTTATACAACATAGTATTAACTACGTTGTAAATTCAATGGTTTTTTTTAAAGATAATCATCGCCAAATTGTGCAACCATCACCACTAGGTAAAGCTAACACTGAACATTTTCAATACACTAAAGAAAAACATGTTAAGCAGTCGCTAGCTATTTCCTTCTCTCCAGACCCACTAATTTACTTCCTGCTTCTATGGATTTGCTGATTCTGGATGTTTTGTATAAATGGAATGATTCCATATGAGGCCTTTATTGTCTGACTTCTTTCACATGACAAAACGTTTTCAAGATTTTTCCATCTTGAAGGCTGGGAAGGTGGCTCAGTGGTAGAGCGCTTGCCTTGTATGCATGAGGCCCTGGGTTCAATTCCTCAGCACCACATAAGCAGGAAAAAAATGCCAGAAGTGGCGCTGTGGCTCAAGTGGTAGAGCGCTAGCCTTGAGCTGAAGAGCTGAAGGACAGCACCCAGGCCCAGAGTTCAGGCTCCACGACCAGACCCCCCCCCAAAAAAAAAAAAAGATTTTTCCATCTTGAAGCATGCAATCATACAAATAAATTCCCACTGTACAGCTATACCATCTTTATTCATCAGTTGGTGGACATTTAGATTGTTTACACATTTTGACTACTAGTAATGCTCCTATGAAAATTCTTCTGGTATGTTTTCAACTAAATATTGATGAAGTTATACCCACACTAGAATTGTTGGATTATGTGGTACATCTCTGCTTACCTGGTTAAATTTTTTTCAAAACATTTTTTTACATCCAAAACATTCTTTTACATCCCATAAGAACGTAGAAAGCTTTCAATTGCTTATTTCTTCATCAACTCTTGTTGTTTTTCTCCTCTGGTAGCAGTACCTAAAGGGGAATGTAGTCTGGGCTTGTTTCTCTGGTGCTACTACCAAGCTAAGGAAACAGTACATGGGATCAGGGGGCTTGAACTGCCACCTCCCTTCCTTGTTCTTACCCACATTCCATCCTCATGAAGGGAGCAGTCAATAAGTAATAAATCAACAGAAGTTTCAGAAACAAAAAAAAAAAAATGTGAATTCCCACATGCACATTACACATCCCAGCTGAGGCAGAGAAGCTCTCAGTCAGTACCTGAGTTATTGTCAGTAATTGCTGTGCTATCTACATGCTTCCCTGCTCTTATTATGTGAAAATATGCCTTAAAATAAGCAAAGAGTTAAGGGAAAAGAGGCACAAAGTATGCTTAATTGAGAACATGAGAATTTTAAATTTGTTGCATGGACTGCATGGCTTGAACAAAAGGAAAAATGAATTAAGCATCCGCAGAACATTACTGAACTCTTTGCATCCTGAGCATGCGTAGTTTTCCCTCAATAACATCTCCTTGAAACTATGGACCTGTGGACACGAAAGGTCTACTGTTCTAGCTGATTTACACAAGTTTTTGTCAACCATTTAAAAATGTAAGGATGGACCACATGCTGGTGGCTCACACCTGTAATCCTAGTTACTCAGGAGGCTGAGATCTGAATGTTGCACTTCAAAGCCAGATCAGGCAGGAAAGTCCATGGGACTCTTATCTCCACTTAACTACCATAATTCTCACCAACTATTAGAACTAGAATGGAGCTGTGGCTCAAAATGGTAGGCATGGGCAGTGCCCAGACCATGAATTCAGGCTCCAGGACCAGGACTAAATAAATAAATATGTTAGAGTAATTACTGGCTTGTAGACTATAGAAAAACAGGTATCAAAGTGAATATGGCCTCCGAGCCACAGCTTGTTAGCCTTTAATTTAGGCTAACTATATACAAGATATTTGCTAAATTCTACTGTTCCAATCTTATTATTTTTATGCCCTACAGTTAACAATTTCCCTTTGTAAATTTCATTTGAACTATTACTAAGCGAAAAGCAAAAATAAGCAATATGATCATGAAATGTAAAGTGTTTTTTTTTTGTTGGTGGTGGTGGGCTTGAACTTTGGGCTGAGGTGCTGTCCCTGCGCTCTTCAGCTCAAGGCGAGCGCTCTACCACTTGAGCTACAGCACCACTTCTGAAATGTAAAGGTTTAAATGAGAAGTCTTGGGGGACCATAATCTTCTATTGCATAATTTGGAGGTGTCATATGAAGTCCATGCATAATTTTCATATCTGGAAACCAGTTACAGTACAGAAAATAGATGAGATCATTTCTAGCCAGATGAGTTTTCCAATGAAACACGTTTGCTATTTATGAACCAATCAGTTTCTATGTTTTTCTTATGAAAGAATTATTCAAAGTATTTAAAGGGGTTATTTGTTATCAACTAAAGAAGCAAATCTGGTCGTCACTGATGAGCTGAGATCGATATTTCAGCTTGATGACATTTGGGAGTGAGTCTCACTTTACTGCTCAGAATCCCTCACAATTCACTACAGATACACAGAGCATGAATTGTGTGGGAACCATTGTCAAGACCTTAGCTCTTGTGTGTGTGTGTGTGTGTGTGTGTGTGTGTGTGTGTGTGTGTGTGTTCAATTTAAAGCCCAAGGTGGATTCTTCTGGTCAATAGTATAATAAATTGGCCTAAATTCTGTGTCTCAATAAAATCCTGTCACATTGTGCTTATGTTTTCTAAGTCTGATGTGCACACTGACCCCTGTAGGAATTCCATCTGTAGTCATGGTTACCGACTCAAAAAAATCTTCTCCTTACACAAAAATAAGCCATTTCTAATCTTGTGCCCTTTTTTTGAGTACCATTTCCAAAAGATTTCTTCTTGTGTCAAAATTCTCAACAACATAAATAGCTTTTGGGTATCTACTCACTTGTCAATTGTAATGAAAAAATGTCAGAAACAAATTCATTTTTATGTAATTTGATCTGCAGATTCCAAACCATACTGCAACATGCTGAGTAATAGAACTTATAAGTACTACATTTATAAGTGCTAGTTTCTGCTGAGACACTGCTTTTTTGTTTGTCTTCAACAATGTTTGTAAGCTTGACTGTGATATTAAGTTTTGTTGTGTGAGTGATTTTTTTGTTTATCAGTATGCAACAGCATCACTGGTTGGCTAATTTTATTTGTCAACTTGACAGGTGCATGGACAGGAGCATATATTTGGTCAAATATTTTTCTAGGTGACTGTGAGTGCATTTCAGGATGAGATTAATATTCTAATAAATAGACTGAAGAGAACAGACTGCACTCCATAACGTAGGTGGGTTTTTTTTCCAGTCATTTCAGCATGGAATGAAAAATAAAAGCAGAGAAGCTCTCAAGTCAGTCCTGTATTTAAGTTGTGTGACCTGCTATTTCCTCGCCCTTAATATTGTGAAAACATGCCTCCAAAAAAAAGAAAATGTTCATAAAGCAAGATAAAAGTTAATGTGCTGGGTACCAGAGGTTTATTGCAGTCACCCTAGCTATTCAGAAGGCTGAGATCAGAGAATCACAGCTCAATACCAGCATGGGCAGGAAAGACCATGAGAGGTGTGGTGCAAGTAGTAGAGTGGTAGAGTGTCAGCCTTGAGTAAAACAGCTATGATCAGTGCCCAGGTCCAAACGTCAGGCCCCAGAACACACACACACACACACACACACACACACACACACACACACACACAGAGTTACTGTGTTTAACTTAAATAGTACACTGAAAAGGCTGTAAGTCTTTAGCAGAAGTTGGGTGATGGTATGAGGAAAATGAACCAAGCATCCCCAGTAGCTCTTGAATCCTGTGCATCTTGAGCATTCTTGGTTTTATCTCAACTGCAATCTCCTTTGAACCAAATAGTCAGATAGCAAGGATCTGCTGTACAGAAATTGAAAGCATGTAGAAGGATTTTTAGCACATTGGCATTATCTTCATCTATGATCTCTGATATGAGGACTTTTCTATTTACTTTTGTAAAGATGCATTTTTTTCCTTACCATGTGATGACAGAGTGTTGGTGAATTGCATGGGGCTGGAGCTGCTTATTGGGTAATGATAGGGGACATGTCAGCTAAGAACTGCTGGTAGTGAGGAAAGGGAACTACCCTTTCTTAGTGCACAGTTTGAGAAACACTGGGGTGCTTCCTCTACTCTACAGTAATCCTACAATTTTATGTTATCGCATAATTCAAGAGTTCATTTATATAATGTTCAAAAAGTGGAAACATCAAATGAGTGGAATGTACACCACTTGCATATTTCTCAGAAGACTAAAACACTTCAACGTTGCTCTTTGTCAAATCCCTTTCCTAAACCAAAGTGTGAGCTAACCGCTCATCTTCGAGAGAGCCCTGCCACCTTGTGGTTGGCGTTGTTACCTGCAACAGATACCGCACCCGATCTTAATGGGGAAAGACCCACAGAGAAGAGCAAGTGAATGCAGCAGTTTGCCAGTTCCTACTGTGGAAAGAAAAGGAAAAGAAGAGAGGAGAGGGAAAGAGAAGACAGGAGAGAATAGAAGAGAGGAGGGGAGAGAAGGGGAGGAGGAGAAAAAAAGAAAGAACGAAAAGAGAAAGAAAAAGAAAGAAAGAAAAAGAGAGGGAGGGAGGGAGAGAGGGAGAAAGAGAAAAAGCGAGAAAGCGAGAGAGAGGGAGGGAGGGAAGGAAGGAAAGAAAGAGAGAGAGGAAGAAAGAGAAAGAAAGAAAAAGAAAGAAAGAAAGAAAGGGGGAATCATAGAAACGGTGGGACAAAGGGTGAACCAATGCAACAGCGATAGTCACTAGACACCATAATGGAAATGAACTTTACATCTTGTGGGGGAGG
The DNA here is from genome assembly GCF_000151885.1 of Dipodomys ordii. Taxonomy (NCBI): domain Eukaryota; kingdom Metazoa; phylum Chordata; class Mammalia; order Rodentia; family Heteromyidae; genus Dipodomys; species Dipodomys ordii. The sequence continues at coordinate 153,696 of NW_012267404.1, forward strand.
GGAGTGGGGGAGGAAAAACGAGATGGGAGGGGGAATGGTGGGGTAACACTTCAAAAAGAAATGTACTCATTACCTTATTTATGTAACTGTAAACTTTCTGTACATCATCTTTACAATAAAATAAAATTTAAAAAATACTAAAAAGATATATTAACCACTTGAAAAGAGAGAAAGGAAAGAAAGAGGAGAGAAAGAGAAAGGGAAAGAAAGAAAATGAAAGAGAAAGGAAAGGAAGGAAAAGAAATTGATTTATTGCAATAGTAGAGCCCTTATTTTGCAATAATACAAGCCCTTATCCCCATTTTTTGCTTCCCTCTCCCTCTTTCACTGTCAATCTCATTCCAAACTCAGTAGCTCCCTAGAACTCTAGCCACTGCTTTGATTTCTATTTCCCCTAAATTTCCTGCCATTATAGATTACCTTTTAGACATCAGTATATATTTCAATGCATTGAACTGACGGCTAAAAGGTATATTCAGATGTTTTTATACATTATAGCTTACATAAAACCACCCTAATTGTTTTTTTCACTCATGTTGCAGTGATTTACTGTATTACAACACTTATCACAGTCTGAGTTTATTTTGCTTATTATATTGCCTTCCAAACTATTAGCCACAAGAGAATTAACATTTTACACATACTGTAACTATAGTCTGGAAAATTGTAAGTGATCCATAAAGATTTATTGAGTAAATTTATTGCAAACCAAAATGCACCTTGTGTATATCCACAAATGTTTTGAATTTGTTCTTAATATGTTTCAAAATGAACAACTTACACATTAATGACATCAGGAAAGTCTTACAAAAATCAAAATAAGTAACAAAACAACCCAACTAGCAGCAGGGAGATAAAGACACCACACAGACACTGTTCTACAGTATTTCAGGTGCCTACCACATGGGAAACCTTAAAGAAAACCAGTTTCTAGGTAGATACTAATTATCTTTGCTTTTTTTTTTTTCTGCTTATGTGGTGCTGAGGAATCGAACCCAGGGCCTCATGCATGCAAGGCAAGCACTCTACCACTGAGCTACCTTCCCAGCCCCAGAAAACCAGTTTCTAAAAGCCTCTGTTACCTCTTGTTTACAATTTAGATAGATAGATAAGATAGATATGATATATATATATATAAGGTACTGTTAACTACTGTAAAAAATCAAAATAAGTGCAATAAGCATTAAACTCAACCCCAATGTCTTTGTGTTTATGACAAGTATTGCATTATTGCGCCATGATTCATATACTTGGCTCAGAGCTACTTTGATTGCAAATGCTAATATAAATAGTTTGAAATGGGATAATGTTACAGATCTCTGGATTGAAACATGCGAACATTTTTAAGTAGTCTATGCTGACTACCTGAATTAATTTGACTCGATTAATTTTTAATTAGATGTGAGTCTAAAAAGTGATGTCTACCCAGACACTGGTGGTTCACACTTGTAATCCTATTCACGAATCTAAGATCATAGGAATTCAAGGGGTAAAAAAAGAAAAAGAAAAAGAAACAAAGAGGAGGGGAGAGGGAGAAGGGAGAAGAGAGGAGACACAACTTTTACCTGGCAGTTGGGTTGAGGTCTTAAGGTGGATCACATACACCTTGTGAACCCCATTTTTTTTAGGGTGGGACTGTTTGAGACCAGGTCTCCCTCTCAGCATATAACCCACGTTGGCCCCGAACTCGAGATCCCTTAATCCCAAATTCTAGGGTTCCACCTTAATGCTTATCTTTACTCTGGAGTTTTCCAGGGCAGTTAGAGATTTTTAAACCAATTGGATTGGGAATGGGGAGGGGATGCACGGGTAAACCACAACTCCCAGCATGCTCCGGGTCGGCGTTACGGGTAACGATGTAAGTAAACTACAACTCCCAGCATGCTCCGGGTCGGGGTTACGGGCAACGCTGTAAGTAAACTACAACTCCCAGCATGCCCAGGGGAGGTACGGAGGCTGCACAGACCGGGACACGCGGGAGTTCTTGGGACGTCAGCATGGCGGTGTTTGCAGATTTGGACCTGAGAGCGGGTGCTGATGTGAAAACCCTTCGCGGACTAGTCGAGACCGCTGCTCACCGTGAGTGTGGCCGGCTTCGGAGGTCGCAGCGCTGGCCCCTCGCCGCTCACGTCGGGCTCTGCTCTGCAGATCTTCCAGGCTTCTTGTTCAGGTTTCTCCTGGGGTGTCTGAGATGTCAGGGAGGGAGGCTGACGCCAGGCTCGGGCCGCTGTGGAGCTCTCGTGGGAAAGTTCTGGAAGACGGGTTCCCGTCGCTTCTCGTCTGCCTGCCCCCGCGCGGTGAGGGAGCAGGCCCGAAGGAGACCCCCCAGCTGCGAGCGGGAGATGTCAGGCCGGGCCGGGCTCCCCGAGGTTCAGTCATCAACCAGTGCTTTGCGTTTCACCACCCCTTCCTGACCCTGGCGACAGTATCTGGGCTCGTGCAGGGAGTCGGGACACCGGCCGAGAGTGGTGTGGAGGGTCAGAGAATGACAGAGGAAGAGGAGGGTGGTGAGGGGCGGAGGACAGGAAAGGACCAGAACTCCTTGTGGGAGCTCATTGCTGGCACTTTGCAGAGGCGAAGCTAGAAAACAACCACTTTCTACCAAGTGCATCACTGTTTCTTCATGTCACCGTTATGAAGTACAGGCGTCCTGAAAAGCGGCAACACCTGGATCAGGTCCTTTGTCTCTATGGTCTCTAAAAATGAGTTCAGGACCCAGAGGGAGAAGTAAACTTGCAAAATTTATTGAAGAAAAAGATGAGCAGAGCCCCTTCTAGATAGGAGGGGTTACAAGGGCAGAGGTGGAAATGCACTGTCTGAGTTATGTCATTCTGGGGTTAATATCAAGGTGTCTCCAGGAAAAAGCTATTTGACTCTCAAGATCATTGGACACCCTGCAAGTCCTATCAGTCCCCAGAGTCTCCATGCATCTTGCACAAGTGTCTCAAGCATTGTTCAGTCCCTCTGACTGGATGCCCCTTTTAGGTGTACCACTTGGTTCACATTCAAGTTTTCCAGGGGTAATGGGCCATGACTCAATGACCAAGGGCATCATGTGCAATTGCCCAAGGCCATGGTGATCTGTGTTATCTAGAGACTTGCATACAGGATTGCTCAAGGCCTTGGTGAAGGATGAAGAAGCACTATAAGAAGGGGCCTTGCCCTGATTGCCCAGCCAGGCACTTTTTCTGCTCCCATTCCCTCTCTGTCTGCAAGAGGATTGAGCCAAGAGCCAACACACACACACACACACACACACACACACACACACACACACCAAAATTTACAGATACTAAAGGGTTCTGTATAAATAGGGTAGTATTTACATATAATCTGCACACCTCCTGTAAACCATCTTTAGATTCCTTATGATATAGAATAGGATGAAAATGCTATATAAATAAATAATTGTTATAATGTAGTGTTTAGGTAATATGGACAAGGGGGAAAAGGTTGTATAAGATCAATACAGGCACTGTCGGACCCTCAGCCCTCCTCATGTTTTCTGTCCCTGTGCACCTATGCAAAGCCAACTGTGTCAGCAGAAGGGCTATCTGTAATAGCCACTAATTAGCATTGTTCTTTGCAGTATACTTCTTTTATCAATCGAAAAAGATAGATTCAATGACCAGAACTGTAAAGTGCTAGTATTCCTAGCAGTTCCTACAAAATGAATGTACTTGGATGTTGCTTGTTGCAAGTATTACCTTCTCAGCTGTCCTCTCAATGAATACATAAGCATCCTTAGAAAGGGTCTATGTGTTATTCATTCTACTTCTTTGCAATACTCTGTAAAGTCACTCAGCAAGCACCTCTCATGATAGTTACTCAATTAATACTTGTGAAATAAATGAAATACCTTTAAAAAATAAATTTGACAAGTTGGATTTTTTTTAGAGAATTGCCATAATTTAAATAGGCTTGAAAGAAATGTGTAAAAGCATGTACATTCTTAGCCAGTCTGTAGTTCTTTAAAATGAAATTCATGACAGGTGACAGGAAATCACTTCAATTTATTAGGCAAAAGGTAAGAGACTAGTTGGGAGCCAGTGGCTCACACTTGCAATCCAACCTGAGGATAATTTAAAGCCAGGCCAGTCAGGAAAGCCTCAGAGACTTTCAGGTCTAATCAACCAGCAAAACAAAAACAATAACAATAACTGATTGAAGGTATGGCTCAAGTGTTAGAGCACCAGCTTTGAGCAAAAAGCAAGAGCAAGGATAGGAAGCCCTAAATTCAAGCCTCAGCACTGGCACACATGCACAAACACACACACACACACACACATGCACACACACACGAGAAAAGGAGACTGATTTTTTGGGGGGGAAAGGGGGGTCCGGTCATGGGGCCTGAACTCTGGGCCTGGGCGCTGTCCCTCAGCTCTTCAGCTCAAGGCTAGTGCTCCACCACTTGAGCCACAGTACCACTTCTACCTTTTTCTGGTTATGTGGTGCTGAGGAATCAAACCCAGGGCCTCATGCATGCAAGGCAAGCACTCTACCACTGAGCCACCTTCCCAGCCCAGGAGACTGATTTTAAAGAACAAGGAAGACCAAGATCCAATGCTCTGTTAATGACGTGACATTAAAAATAAGGCAAAAGAAAAACAATAATGATAAGCTTCACATATATGCTATATAAGTAAAAAGTACACCAAAAACTACTTGGGGAGTTTCTCCTAAGACAACAGATGAAGACTTTAGGAATAAGTTCTGTACTAAATTTTTACTGGCCAAAATGACATCTTAAATGGGTATAATAAAGTGTAACATAGGAATGATACAGACGGAGAACCTAAAATCTAACATTTAAGTAACTTAGTTATATTTAGATTTGGAAGCAATCAGAGTTCTCACCCATAACTTCTATGCCAAACTGCTTCCTAGTTTTTTCTTTCCAATACTGGGGATCAAACTCAGGGCCTGGTGTATACTAGGCAAACATTCATTGGAATGAGTTAAATCCCCAGTCTTTATATCTAGAATGAGTTAAATCCTCTAGTCTTTATATCTAGAATTCGAATGATTAGTATGTACAGAATGGAGACTTTCACAAGAATATTCTCTTTTTTTTTTTTGCAGTTGGATATTCAGTTGTTGCCATCAATCATATTGTTGACTTTAAGGAAAAGAAACAGGTAAAAAAATTTTTGAAGTTAATATGTATGAAGTATTTATAATTACTGTGTTTATATTGGGAATATGGAAGCTACAATGAGTATATTTCTTAAATTCACTCTTTGTGCACTCTTACGTGATTATTTTATGTTAGCAAGTCAGCTAGTATGTACTTATGCAAATGATTAATGTTTTTGTGGTTCATTCTGGCATGATATTAGGATTCTCCAAGTTGAATTGGTGTTAAATTTTGTTCAGTCGTGTTTACAAATATTAAGCATTGTTACTAACTGAACTGTAACCATAGTATTTTGTGCTCATTAATTTTTTTTTCTTATAGACACATTAATTTTCCTCTTGGCTAGTAAATATACACACACATATTCCTCAATAGGCCTACCAAGAACTCTGCCTTATATTTTCTGTCTAAAAAATTGTTTTTAATCCTTTTATCCACTGATATTATTAGTTTCCTTTCTTTAAAGTAGAAATAAAAGGAAAATCTTAGTCTATTTTGAATGCCAGAATGCCAGAAATTAATTTTATTTTTTTTCTTAAGTCTCTTCTTAGACTCATGCCTTAAACACATACAATTGGGGGTGACTTTTCTTCTTATTTGTTAAAGGAAATTGAAAAACCAGTGGCTGTTTCTGAGCTCTTCACCACTTTGCCAATTGTACAGGTAGGCATTTTGATGTCGAAGAAGCATTCACTTTGAAGGTAGTCTGCATGAGTACAGTACCATCACCTGAATATACCACCCTCTGCTTACCAGTTTTGCCTTTCTATCAAGGCTCAGCTCTTCATGAAATATTCTTTATCCACTCAGTATCCTCCTGAAATCCCTACAACTCCTTCCCCCCTCCCAGCCTCCCCTATGGGGATTGAACTCAAGGACTTCAACTTGCCCGGCAGTCACTATGTCACTGGAGCCATGCCCCTAACCTTTTTCTTCACTGGTTTTCTTTTAGGCTAGATTAGCTTGTTCTTAGTCCTGCTTGTGCTTCCTTGTGTCACTGGGAATGATAGGTGCATGCCACTACACCCAGCACCCAGCTATTGATTGAGCTGGGCATAGGCATCTCAGGAAACTTGTTGATTCTTTGCTGGGCTTAAATCATGATCTCTGTCTCCCAATTATTTAGTATTACAGGCTTGAGCACAACACCCACTTGCCCTACAACTTTTAACTGATCTTATTATATGTAGTTTAATAGACCTATTTTATTTTTCCTCTGGTTGTATTGAAAACTCCTTGAGAATAGAAGCTAGGCTACAAAGAGGTTACAATTCCACAAGTCAGGTTATGAGTACAATGCATCTTGATCACTGTGGCCACCCCTTCCAGTGTTCTTCCCCATTTTCCCCCTGCCAGTGCCTTTTAATGAGTGCTTTCCACTTAAACAGGAAAATTAATCCATTCTGATTAATGCTTTTTTATTTAAGCTTTTTTTGTTTACAGGGGAAATCAAGACCAATTAAAATTTTAACTAGATTGACAATTATAGTTACAGATCCATCTCACTGCAATGTTTTGGTAAGTTAACTATTTTTCCTCTTTACTTTTGGCCTTGTTAAGTTGTTCAACATTGTTGTATTTCATCTCACCCCATTCTTTTATTTCTTCTCACCCTCACAACCCACTTGCTCTGTATAACTATGTCTTCTGCTCATACCACAATTAACGCATTTCTTCTCAACTGTTATTCACTGAATTTTTTTAAACCATACATAGGTGCTTGGCAAATTGCTGTCTAAAGTAGACATGATCCTTGAACCACAAAGCTTGTAGAACTAAACAACTACTAATTACAAATGTGAGGAATGTTTAAAAGGTGCAAGGGAGAGGGAGGGAGTAGCAGATTGAGTGTTCCAGGAGTATATAACCTTAGTAGTTACTGTTCAAGCTGGGACCAGAAGAGATGGTAATCGTCAAATAGCTGACAAATAGGAAAGAGAGTTCCCTTCAAACAAAATGAATTACACAAAGATCCCAAAGTCAAGAACATAATAAGAACTCAGAAATGAAACAAGATAGTTCAGGCAAAGCCTAGTGAGCTGGAATGAGTTTAGAGAAGGAGGCTTAGTTCAAGATGGAAGGGGAAGACCTTGAAGCTTCCAACCAAGAGAATAAAATGGTGAGATTTGCCTTATAGAGAATGTATTAGCAGGAGAGGATTTGAGAGATAGCTCAAAGGAGGAATGAATGGATTTGGTGATTGACTGGATATAGAATAATGCCTCCCTGGATTGTCTAAGAAGCCGGGTAGACTACCATTTGTTGAAATAGGATGTGAAATGAGAAACTGGCTTTTGTGTCACGTTGGAGACATCACAGGTTATTGTGAGAAGTCAATGGAACCTATCAAATGGGCAGATGGAAATAAAGATACGGCCCTTCAGAAGAGTGAAAGTTAAAGATGTTGTTTTGGTCATCTGTGAAAAGTAATTAAAACTATGAGCATAGATGAGGGTTGGGGTGCTATGTCAAAAAAGGAGACAGTCCTGAGGAACTTCTCCATATAATGATGGAGTAGAAAATGAACAGATTGGAGACTGAGGAAGCACAGCTCTAGAAAGACAAGAAAGAAAACGGGAAGGAAGAAGGAAAGGTCAGTAGCATCCCTATACCCAAGATCTCAAGCAGGAGAAGAGAAAATCACTAGCTGCCTGGGCAAAAATCATATTATAGATAATAATAGATATATGGTCACTGAAGACTGTGCTTGAGAAATCTGACCCTATTAGAGAACAAAAACCATAAGGTAGTCAGTGGATAAAAACTTCTGTGTATAGAGAACTGGGAGAGCTTTGAGTGTCTCCTCATAGAAAAGACCAGGTGGTGAGAGAGAAAATGAGGTCTCTCTGAACCATACTAATCTGGAATGGACGCCTCTGTCATAGAACAGAAGTAAACTCAAAGAATTGTCTCACTTCAAAATAATTGGCATGGGTAAAGAACTCGTGAAAAGACCAACTAATGTTTTATATAGTTACAAGCCAATATTCTGGTTCTCTAGAGTCAGATAAATATAAATGAGCTGAAAAGACGTGAAACAAGCCCTACATCACGTTTACCCAGCATGCCCTCTTGCTTAATCAAGGCACCTGCTACTTCCCTTAAACCTGCCTCCAATTATTATTACACTACATCTTTTCATAAAATAAGGAGTGAAAATGTATCAACAAATGAAGGTATCATAGCATTATCCTTGTATTCAGAGATTGGACACTGGGACATGTCTTTCTAGTTTTCACATACAAACTCAGGATATCATTTGAGATTTTCTTTTTTAAACAGTAAGTCTTTCTCTTTAACCAGTGTGTTTTTCTCCTGTTCTAGGACTTTCAGGTATTTTCTTGTACACCTGACATCTTAATTTGCGTTTAACACTACTCTCACTGTGAGCTTAATTATATCACACGTACTCATTGCACAGAACACATAGCACTAAGTCCTCTATATTTTTGGTCTTGCAAAAAAAAGAAAATATGAGTCAGGTGCCAGTGGCTCACACCTGGAATCCTAGCTACTCAGGAGGCTGAGATCTGAGGATTGCTGTTCAAAGCCAGCAGGAAAGGCTGTGAGACTCTTATCTCCAGTAAACCACTCAGAAAATCAGAAGTGGAGCTGTGGCTCAAGTGGTAAAGAACTAGCCTTGAGCTGAAGAGCTGAGGGACAGCATCTAAGCCCAGAGTTTAAGCCCCATGACCACACACACAAAAAAAAAGTGAATTCCATTGAAGTCAGACATGCCTTCATGAGCAAGTGCTCAGTAAGTATCTGGTAAGCCCTCCCACAAGTTTGTAAGATATAAGATGCAGGGCATCCAGGCACGGTGGGTGAATATCTTGTAATCTCAGTATTCAAGAGACTAAAGCACATGAGAACTTCCAAGTTCAAGGCCAGGAGGACTACAGTGGAGAATCCTGGATCAAACGAACATACAAGAAAAATCAAGGGCTTTCACTCTTTGATACACTGTTAAAGCATATATTCTGTAGAAAGGAAGAATGGTTGATGGATTAGGTGTTGGTATCTAAACTCCTGGAGCTTTCTGCCAACACACAAAGCAAAACAGAAATGTCAATAACATATAAGAAGTCATGGTTGAAATGTTAAGTGTAACTAGATCTCTAGGCAGAATTCCATGTTTATATTTCTTACTACTGTGTAGTGACATGTGTTTTGTATTACTAGAGAGCAACTTCTTCCAGGGTCCGGCTATATGATATTGTCGCAGTTTTTCCAAAGACAGAAAAGCTTTTTCATGTAAGTAAAGTTATATTTTATGTTAAAGCTGATATTGTATCTTTGTACATGACCTTTTTTACATTGCCAAGATACTTACAAGACTACACCTGGAGTCCTGGGATTTCATGGGGATATATTTAACTGGCATGTGGTTTTATTTTGTTTTTATTCTTCCCGTTAGACATTGGTAGACCAGGTAGAAAGAGCTCACCAAGTTTCCTCTTGTTTCTCTATCCCTGCTCCAGAACTTCTTTTAGAAATTTTTATAGTTAGCCTGTACTAATAGGATTCCCTTTCCTGTTCTAAAAAACATTATGTATTGCCTTCCTTTTATACTTTCAAAGTTAGCATTTTATTTTTAAATTGCCCACTTTTGAGAAGAGCAGAGTTTAACATGCATGTATCGCTTGTTAACTTTAAGTGATTATAGTAAAGGAAAAAATACAGATAGATATAAATAATATATATACATATATGTACATATATTATTTCTTTTAAGGAATATGTTACTGTGAAAAATTAAGTATAGCTACTTATAGAAATTTCAGAAAGTTGTATTTATCTAAGCTTTAAAAAAGATCCTTCTGGCAGAAGTATAGCTCAAAATCTGTTAAAGCAAAATCTGTTCTAAAATTGTAGAAAGATTTTTTTTCCTGAGTTTATCCAGTAGATGGAGCTGTTGGCTAAAGGCAACTGATACCCTATCCAATCTTTTTAAAAATTTGTTTTTGTTATTGTAAAGGTGAGGTAAGTAAGGATTACTGTTACATAAGTCAGGAAATGAGTACATTTCTTTTTGAATAGTGTCACTTGTTCCAAGTTCATTTTCAGCATAGTGTCTGGTGAGTGTCACTACTGCATTTGTTCACCCTTGTCCCACCATTTCTGTGCTTTCTCTTACCCTCCCCCAACTAGATAAACTTTCATATAAGTCAGAAGGTATAGAAATAAAAAACAGTGAGAAATGACTTTTAAAAAAAAGAAGAAGCAAATTAACATAAAACCTCTCGTTTCCATTCTTGGAGTTCATTTTGATAGACATTTTATATGATTATGTGAATATAGCTATAGGGAAACACTACAGATCATCCATGGGTACCTATCTCTTTTTTTTTTATGGATTGCTTTATAAAATACAAAAGTATAATGATTCTCAGGAATTTTATTTTGGTTAAAGGGATAAGTAAAAGTAAAATGCAAGTAGTAAATCAACACACATTCTGTATAGAAGTTGAAGCTATGTATGTTTTCTCAAGTTCCATTACAAAAAGTGATTCAGTGTTGAAACCGTTGGTGTACAGTACAAGAAGGACCATGGGCATTCCCAAATATGTGAAACAATCACAACTTAGTTTTGTGATTAAATAATAACTTGGGTTATGCACCATATTTTTCCCCCTGCACTTTAGTGGTGATTATGGAAACAAAACACTGGAAAATATATGTAAATAAAGTCTTCATATAGATATTTTATTTATATATGTAAATAAAATCTTTATTTATATATGTAACTAAAAACTTGTATTTCCTTGGGGTCTGGGGGCTTTAACCCAGCACATGTTAAATATCCACTTACCAGTGAACTACATCCCCAGACTTTTTTACAGAGACAGAAACTCATAAGTTGGTCCAGCTGGCCTCAAACTTGGTATCATCTTGCCTTAGTCCCCTGAATAGCTGGCATTACATTTATGTCCTGGCCTACCAGTCCTTTCCCTCAACATTCCCCTGCCTTGTCTTCAGAAACTCTGGATTACAGGCATGACTATGCCTAGCTTTTATGTTTTTTTAAATGTGCCAGTTAAACATTTGGATTGACAGAAAGTAAAATCAAATATTTTTGTTTAGAGCATTTTAAATTCCAGGTGTCTGAGAGAGCCAACTGGAGTGGTGCTTTATAGCTAAAAGTTTATTATAGTTCACAAATTTAAACCAACACAGATCCTTGTTTAATTGTCTACACCTTCAGTAGAAACATAATGGAGAAATGTATAACTAAGATGTGTCCTAATTTACCTCCATCTGGGGAAAAGCCTTTCACAGAATTTTTAAAAATAAACACTTTTATTAAAAAAAATTTTGTCTATGATAATAAACACAATTAGTAAAAGGTCATACATAAAAGGTATGCCTTCCTGTGGCTCAAGTAGGAGAGTGTTAGTCTTGAGCACAAAGAGGCTGAGGGACAGCACCAAGGCCATGAGTTCAAGCCCTACAACCAACCAAGAGAAAAAAAAGGTACACCTTCCATCCACTTAAAACTCCCTCTCATTTCCTCCAGTGGCAGCTACTACTACCATTCCTGTTTTCTTCTCAAAATTACCATTTATCTAGCCCTTCTTCCTTTCATTCTGTCTAACTCTTCTTTCCTCATGTCCATGGCCTTTTCACCCCAAAATCAGTAATGCCATGCTTTTCTTCTTCATTATTATTATTATAAAATCACGTATTTATTGATGACAATATACTAGTAGGGAAACATAGTCTTAGGACACATAATACCAAATTAATGTGTTTTTTGCCACTTAATAGACTTACTAAAACTTCAGACCTAGGACAATTCATGGTAAAGATGTCCAGTAAATTGACTGTGGAACAGCTGGACCATACATGAATTCCATTTTGCAAATTGCTTCCCTGTATTTTGGGAACAGTGTCTTGTTTCTGGGATACCCTGAGGCAGCCTTCTAAGTGTTGAGCCTCCCTAGCAGCCCAGATCTTTGTAGAAGACCATATGAGTCAAAGGTGTTCAGGTCTTATCTTTTGAGAAGGTTCATGGCTATGCCCCTCTATTTCAGCTGAGTCTCAGTTAAACCATCCAAACTAAGGAATGATTAAGTAATTAGCTTCATAATAGATCAGATATATTTCAACATAGACCATCACAGAGCCTATGAAGTGAGGCATGCCCACGGAGGTTTTTCTATCTGGTGTGACCCTATCCTTACTCTTACTTGTGCCAGGTTACAGTTTAGCCCTTACCTATTTTTTTCTTCCTCACAGGTTGCTTGCACACATTTAGATGTGGATTTAGTCTGCATAACTTTAACAGAGAAACTACCATTTTACTTCAAAAGACCCCCTATTAATGTGGTAAGTGTTATCTCTTGAATTTTATAACTTTGTAGGAATTTACATTAGCCAATTGGAAGTGAAGAAACCATGTTTCTACAGGGGGAAAAAAGGAGAAGTAATAGGAGGGAGTTTTAGAAAAGAGGATATTCTTATTCTTAAGAATCCAAGCTAGTCATGCTGTCACAGACGCTCAGGAGGTTGGGGCAGAAGGATCACTTGAACCCAGGAGTTACACAGCAAGACACGATCTCCAAAATAAACAGTAATATATAATACACTTATTGTCAAGGTGTTTTTCAAAGGCCTTAGAAGTTAAAGTTTATGAAGTATTTTCATTTGTTTGTCTGACATAGAGTCTCACTATCTCCTTAGATAGCCTGAGCTGGCTCTGCAGCAGTGTCCTCCTGCCTCTGCACCCCTCGTGCTGGGATTATAGGCGTGCATCCTTATACATGGCTCTATGAAGGATATTTCCTAAGATGGTAGCTAATAATGATGGGTACTTGTAGTCTGAAAATTGAACATTAAAGGTACAGAGCAATGAAAACATACGGAAAAGGACAAAACAAACTCCCAGGGTTACTTTTCTAATAACTCGTGTGTTTAAGGAACTTTTACTTCCTCCCTCTTGCTTTAGAATTTTTCTCATTCCCCTTCTACATAATTTCTCATGTTTCCCCATACCTTTCATCTTCCATGGGTCACACTGCCTTGTAAGTCACAATCCACTTCCATTATAAAGGTGATGCTGTTTCACATCAGTGTCTGTTTAGTAGCTATGAAGTCAGCAGTTGTTAACTACTTGTTTGGGAAACTGGAAATGCTGATGTAGAATCATAGCTACCAAAACCTGGGTGTATTCTCAAAAACTACTGTCCAAGAGAGAAATTTGACAGATATAGTTCAGATTTATATATCCGTTTTAGTCAGAGTTAGACCATCCATTTTTCTGAAGTGGATAATTCCCTTTTTCTTTTATCTGTAGTAGAATCATAACTTCCTCAATATTTGTCTGATTTTTTTGCCAAGGAATCCTCAGTATTGAGGGAGACAAAGGAGAAAATGGATCCATTTGGTATAGAAAAAAAAATTTTTTTTTTTTGGTCCGGTGGTGGGGCCTGAACTCTGGGCCTGGGCGCTGTCCCTCAGCTCTTCAGCTCAAGGCTAGCACTCTACCACTTGAGCCACAGCGCCACTTCTGGCTTTTTTGTTTTGCTTATGTGGTGCTGAGGAATCGAACCCAGGGCCTCATGCATGCAAGGCAAGCGCTCTACCACTGAGCCACCTTCCCAGCCCTGGTATAGAAAATTTTTCACTTGACTTATGTCCTACTTCTGAAAACTATACTACTATACTTGTACCTGAAAAGTACTAAAACATGTCTAGTCATGTACTTGAAGGGAAAATTAAAACAGCTCTTTTCTGATAAATCCTGAGATTACTGCTGAGCATATAGCACCATCTTTGGTTTGCCATGTTGGTGCCAGTACTTCTAACTGAGCATTAAAGATAACCCAGAATCATCACATTTTAGACTTGGAGACCTGTGCTATTCAGTAGCATGTCAGATGTGGACTAGGAAGAAGTCATTCAACCCTTCCTTCACAGGCCAATTAGAACAGTTCTGATTGGCTGCCTGTCAGAGCAGACATCTGATATGGCCCTGGTGTGTATTATAAAGGCACAAGCATGCACAGGTGCCTGTCACATACTGTGTCTCTTCATACGTAGCAATCTCTGCCTTTGGAAGTTGGCTTTACTTTTTTGCCAGCTCCAGGCCGCCAACCCAGTCCTTTATAAACATCTTCTAAAAGTTGTTACCAAACCTTAACAACTTTTTCATCTTTTCACCTTTAATGAACTGGGAAGTCCATTTTCTGTGTCCTTGGTTGAAAGGAGACAGTGCGTGATATTAAGGCCAAAAGTGTGGAAAGGACAGCAATGCACAGCACATAACTAATCCCTCGTGTCCCACCACAATGGTAAGATTCCCAGTGACTATGTGGTGAGAGCTCTTCATTGGGTTTCTTACAAACGTGCCTTAATGTTAACCAGACCGCTAGCTTGGTTATATCAGCTGTGCCGCAGACCTTTTTTTGATTGCCTCAGTATCTTGCCTGTGATGAGTCTTTCCTGTAATTATTCTTTGAAGCAGGATATGTCTAATTCTGCATGTCAGGGTATAGCCTGGGGCACCTGGCCAGGGTGTTTATCATTAGTTATTGTGTGGTTGTCATGGTTAGGCAGAAAGCACACACAGTAAGGGAGGCAGGCAGGGCACTGGGGCAGCAGAAGGAGGACACGGCACTCAAGGCAGAGGCACCAGGACAGCTCACCCCGGCCAAAGGCACCCCCTCCCCCCACCTATTTCCATCTGGAAGTACAAGAAAGCTGCTGCTGTGTGATGGGCATTTTGCGCTTAATTCCCACATTTTTCAATTTTAAAAATTCTGAAAAGTAAAAATTTTGAAAAGTGAGAGGGAGAAGCAATATTTAACAGAGTCTAGTTTTGAAAAAGAAAATCTAGTGTGAACTTTACTTATGTTGAATAAAAACTGGATGACGGAGTATAAGGGAAGGCTGCACAAGATTTATTTTTAGCCGTCATCTGGTATAGAAGTAGACTGCTTATGTGGTTTGGTCTGGAAGCAGAATTAACCCTATTCACTTGTTCACTTATTTTTCATTTAAGAGAGAAAGCGAGAAACATGCAGGTGTCCAACTTGTAGTTTGGATCATAATAGTCATTCTATACATGTGTATGGCAAGATGGTACTGCATGGGAGAAGTGTATGGTACTGGAAACTGCCCGGAAGAAAGGAGAAAGAAAGGATGGAGAGAAGAAAGAGCGTGTATATGTGTTTGTGTGTCTGTGCATGCACCAAGGTCCCTTACAAGTGTTGTAAGATGAGAAAATAGGAGAAGCCACATTTTGAGAGCTCGAATCTTAAGTCTTTATTGGAGCACTAGTGGTTTGCAGGCAGCCAATTGTTATAAAGGCCTGCAGCCCACAAATACACAGCACAGTTAGTTAAACAGGCCAGAGAAGAACAAAAACAATACTAACAAACCAGTTCAGCTCCAATGGAGAGCTGAATTGGAATACCATAATGACTAGAGAACAGCCAGGAGACCGGAGACAGGACAGGAACATGGAGACATGTGGCATGGCGTACTTGCACCTGAGCTGGTCCAGGCCTAAATAGGTCAGCTCAGGGGGCACTGTCACAGGAAAACTCCCAGTCCCAGGCACTGGACTGACAGGTTCAGTAACCTAACAGCCAAGTACCTACCCCTGTCACCAGGGACTCAGGTACGCCCATCACCTGAGGTGGGGAAGGGGGGGGATGATGTCACTTTCCCCCACCATGAAGACAGAATGCCAGACCTTAACCAGACATACTCGGGTACCAGCAGAACTTTTTCCTTTATGGGAAGATAAGCCTCAACCTTCCTTATAGGGTATGCTCAGAGGCTGGCAATTAAAGCCATTTAGGGAGTTAATCAATGCAGAATCAGAACATTCTCTATATGCAAAGCTTTACCAAAGCTATGGCATCTGAATTTCTCAGAACAGAGCCCTCCTAGCTCACTTTGAGCTAGGCCTCTGCATTCAATGTATGGCTTCTCTCACCTCCTGGCTTTTCAGCACTGGGTAGAGAATTCCCTCCACCCAGCAAGAGGCAACCAGGATGGCTGCAAGACTCAGCCTCCTTACCTCACAATGGCCCACCTCTTCCATCAACCTTCTTCCATCACTCCCCCAACCCCCCCGCCAAAAAAAAAGGTTTCATCAATCTCCAATAGGGCTACAGTAGAATCCGGCAACCAAACCCTTAGCACATGACCTTTGAGAGACATCAGAATTCAAACTATAAAAGTAACCAAGTCTAATTTTGATAAGGAAACTGTTCATCTACATCCAGATGTTCATGTGCATTTAAAATACAGAAGTATTCTCTCTTTGAAAACATAACATGTGTAGTACAGGTAGGTATCAGCTAGTCTCGAAGGAGAATTTCAGCCATGAGAAGTTATCAATTAGTGTTATAGGAATCACTTGATTGGGCACTTGAGGAAACAGCACAGATTTATTTTTTTCAGCATTGAAGTTTGAAGTCACAAGACATGCTCTAACATGGAACCTCTAGTCCTTGCACTAATCTTAATTTGGTTGGATTTTGTGCTCTATTCTTTTGTTACTGTGAAAAGCAGGAGTGTTAAGATAGGTAATTCATTAGTCTTTTATTGACAAGCCAGAAGGCTTGTGACAATTAGCACCTTAGAAATTGGGATTTTGGACTCAAGAGCTAGAGAAAACACTGTTTACCAAAACATTGCATTTGTATACTTGACAGCACCAGCACTTTTGTCATCTTCAGCTGCATGATAAGGCCACCATAACTTCAGTTTTACAGTTCCCTCTAAAATCTTCTACAAAAGCTCTGTGCAGTCTTAAGGAACTTGTATAGTAATCCTAAATCATCCGAAGTTGAATTCACCTTCTCATCTTTTAATTAAATGTCTCTTGAAGAGTTGGCTAGATTTATACTCAAGGTTTGATTCCAAGTCTACAAACATTCCCCACTGGTGAATTCTTTTCAATCTTATTGTCCTGCAGCAACGGCTTCAATTTTACTGAGTTATTTGTGTGTGTGTGTGTGTGTGTGTGTGTGTGTGTGTGTGTGTGACTGGCGTTTGAATTTGTAACTTTACACTTGCTTAGGCAGGTATTCTACCACTTGAGATACATCTCAGTACTTTCTGTTGCTTTTTGGGGGAGATGGAGGCTAGAAAACATTTTACCCAGGCTGGCCTCCAGTTGCAATCCTTCCTCTCTCAGCCTGCTAAGTTCGATTCCATAACAAAGTATGATAAGCCAAGTGGTTAAAACAACACAATTGGTTGCCTCTTGGTTCTGAAGGTAAGTTGTTAGCAGGGTGTATCTCCCTCCAATCTGTAGGAGCCTTTCCTTGTCCCTTCCTTCCTTCTCTGCCCCTGAGTCCACAGTTTGTTCAAATCTTTGTGTGTCTCTGCCTTCACATGGCCATTTTCTTAATGCACACTAAGATTAGATTAGGACCCTTCCCACTTTCAGTATTAACTACTTCTGTAATGACTCTGTTTCTAAAAAAGTTAGCAAGAATCTTAAGGGTTAATAATGCACTATATCTTTTATGGATAGGGACACAGTTCATCTCTTACTAACTGGCAACCCCTCTTTCTTTTTCTTTTTGGTAGTACTAAGGTTTGAACACACTTGAGCCATGCCCCAGCCCTCCACAGATATCTTGAAACAACCCAAGTCTAGCTAGTAAATGCATCTTAAGTACTATATGTGCCCTGTCTGTATCCAGTAGCATTCAGCTAGAGGAGAGAATGAGGAAATTCTTTGCTAATGTGGAAAAGCTCTCATACTAGGCAGGTCAAGATTGTAGCAGCCTCCCTGTTAGGTAAAGAACAGGGGGAAAAATGCATAGTCAAAAATACTTATATTTTTATGGAGTAATTCTGGAGAACACACAAGAAATTACTGAAAGTGATTTGGGATGGGGCAGGTAAAAGCGGAGAAGCAAATAAGACTTTATTCTGTTTTTTTATGTTACTTTGGCTGTGAGTCATGAAAGTGCCTGTTTTAAAAAATGATACACTGAAAGATTGTTATCCTTTTGAATTATTTAAATTAACAGGGAATCAGCACATTCTCCTCCTAATCAACTCGTTGTTTTGTTTTGTTTTTTTTGTCCTCTCTTCTTTCTCTGCAGCTTTGCTTATGATTGGAGTACTTAGAATTGTATTGCCATTATTGAAATGTCACACACCTGCCCTTGGTTAGCATCTTTATGACTATTATTTCTCATTAGTAAAAAAACCTGATCATCTGCCTATTTCTGAACCTTTGGTCAGACTTTCAAACAAAAGGCAATCAGGCAGACTGTCATTCTTTATGAAGAGGCTATTATGAGCAATCATCTGATGAGCTAATAGCAATTTACATTCAAATGGCCTTAGAAGCAGGATCCCAGGTAATGAGTGTATTCTATCCATCTAAAAATGTAAAATAAGGTGTTATGAATGAAATATTCACAACCTTCCATAGCACATTATCTTTCAGTTTCTCAAGAGTTTTCCTGGCAATTTTAAAGTGAACCTGATTGATGTAGCAGGATCAAATTTGTGTTTAAAAAAATTAAGCTGATAATTATGTCTTTGCTCCCCACTCCTGCCCCCAGAAAGCCCCTCTCCCTCCCTCCCCCCATCCCTTCAAATAGTAAATAGTTAAAAATTTAGCCTTAGTTAATTAGGAATATTTCGGGATCAGATCATACAATTCTGTATCATTCATGCCCTGTATTTCCTGTCTAATGGAGAAAGGTAAATAAATGACTTGCCGCCTTTCTTTGTCTCTTTCTTCATTCTTGGGTCAAATTGGCAAGTCCTTGCACTCACTGAAGAAGGAATTCAGAGGCAGACACACACTTTCACAGAGCAGATTTATGTAGTCAAAAACTAGATTTTTATTGAATTGCAAGTGATCATAAGGCAGTAGCACACATTTAAGGGAGACTGAGGACAGGCCGCCAGACCAAGCAGACATGTGTTCCCAGTCTTCAGCCCTACTGTGGACAGAATGTAAGGATTATGCTACGAATATGTATGTAACAATAGAGTTTTCCAGAAAGTGAGAGGGCATGTCCAGGAACCAGGGTGTGGGGAGTGGAGGTATCCTAAGAGCCAAAATGGTGATTTGAGGGGAGATGTGTGCCTGAAGCTCTAACTAAATGAAGTGTAAATGAGGCCTCTGGCTAAACTCAGACTTGAAGAAGTCTCTGTTGAAGTCATTACTGAGGACCATTG
The DNA here is from genome assembly GCF_000151885.1 of Dipodomys ordii. Classification (NCBI taxonomy): domain Eukaryota; kingdom Metazoa; phylum Chordata; class Mammalia; order Rodentia; family Heteromyidae; genus Dipodomys; species Dipodomys ordii. Next base: position 173,005 of record NW_012267404.1, read on the forward strand.
GTTGGCTGATATACCAAAAAACAGCAGTAACTACAGTCAGCCACTGCTCTAGGACAATGGCAAAGCAGGATATTTGGCAAAATTTACCCATCTATGGTGCTGAACCTGTTTCCTGGGTTCTTTGTGGTGTTATTCTCTCTCTACTTGCCCTCTGGGTAACAAGCTTATCTGTTTTCCCTTCCCTACCCGTAGCCTATTTGCACCCCTGGGACTTCCCTATCCTTATCTTCTTTGTAATTCCTGATTTGATCAAGTTAGCTTCCTCACAGCTAGCATAAACTTTATGTGTCAAGTACAGCCTTGTCTGTTTTCTTCTTGTGGTGGTGCCTTTTGTGTATGAATATGCCTTTGCTTAAAAGGAGGCTTGTGGGAGATGTGTAGGGTAGATAGAGGGTAGGAAGGGAGGTGAGGGGGACTTAAGTAGGATATTGTGTATTTGTCCTTGGCAATTTATTTCCTTTATTTCCTCCGAAGGCAATTGACCGAGGCCTGAGCTTTGAACTTGTCTATAGCCCAGCTATCAGAGACTCCACCATGAGGAGGTACACCATAGCCAACGCCCTCAATTTGATGCAGATCTGCAAAGGAAAGGTATACTCCCAGAATTTCCGGAGGTTTTTCTCTTCTTCAATCACTGGAATTGGCAAGTTGATACTTTTTCCTTAAAGCTAAAAAAATTCTCAAAGCACCACAATAAATTCCTCTTCCCTAGTCCAATGATCTCTACAAAGTTAAGTTTAAAAAAAAAATCTCAAGGGAAGAATAACCTTAAGGAAGGGGAAGGGTTGAAAGCATTTATCTTTTGATAAAAAATGTGTTCTTTGGGGCTGGGAAGGTGGCTCAGTGGTAGAGCGCTTGCCCTGCATGCCCTGGATTCGATTCCTCAGCACCACATAAGCAGAAGAAAAAAAAAGCCAGAACTGGCACTGTGGCTCAAGTGGTAAAGCGCTAGCCTTGAGGTGAAGAACTAAGAGACAGCACCCAGGCCCAGAGTTCAGGCCCATGACTGGACCCCAAAAAAAAAAAAATGCTCTTTACCCACTTGAAAAGAACCATCAAGATAGCAACTGCTTATTGGTGAAATTAAGATTTTATGACTTTTCCAACTAGATTTTTACAAGTTAATTCAGCTTTACTAACATGTATTTGGAAAGCCTATTCTATTTCTTTTGATAAGCAACCTTTTAGTTTGTCATGAAGCTTCTCATTAACATTATCTTTAATAGAAGTTGTTATCTGTGCCTTTAATGTTACAATGGGATTACTAGTTATTTGTATGATAAGATTCTTCAATTTTTACTATCTTTACTCAAGATTAATATTGATCACTTTTTGTTTTATAGAATGTAATTATATCCAGTGCAGCAGAAAGGGTAAGTATAGCATAGAATAATTTACAGTTCTAAAAAAAAAAACCCATGTTTATAGGATAAAAACTAAAAGTCATGTTAAGAATTATCTGTTTTCTATTTTAACTGCATTTTCATATAGTAATTGCTAAATAATAAGATGTATCTTCATTCAAAACTTCAAACTTTATCTGTAATTTTTTTCCCTGGGATGGTCCTGAAGTTTGAATTGGGCCTTATACTTGCTAGACAAATGTTCTGCCAGTCAATTAATACCCCTAGCTCTTTTTTGCTTTTGTTATTTTTCTGGATAGGGTCTCAAGTTTTTACCTGAGACTAGCTATAATCCTCCTACCTATTCCTTCAAAGTAACCTGACCCTACAAAATACTTTTCAAGGTTTGTTCATATTTTCAACAACCTCCATCACCCATCAAAATTATGAGGAACTAAGTTTGTGTAGTTGGCTTTATTTGAATACTCAGGTGTGGCCACATAAAGCTGTTTAAGTGTTATAAATAACTTCTCTCATACTTTTTTTTTTTTCCGTTTCTTTTAGCCTTTGGAAATAAGAGGGCCTTATGATGTGGCAAACTTGTATCCTTTCCTTTGTAGGAAGCTGAAACTTTCTTTTAGGGAATTTGAAGTGTTCTTAAATTTGTATCAATCTCTAATTGTAAGTTTATTGATTAGCAGCTTCCAAATCAGATTACTTCAGGTTGTAGAAAATTTTATCTTCTTACCTTTTAGATTAAGTGGGAGGTAGAGAAGGAGAGTGAGCGTCTATGATAAAATCAGAGTTCAGCGAATTTCTCTTTACTCAGCTACTAGTTCCAACACTGGTTTCCAATCTACACAGACTGCTATAGAATTAATTAGGCTTTCTCTCAAAGCAACCAAGTGAGCTAGCGTTTTCAGTTGTTTTTGTTAGTCTCATTCTCTGATTCCGGTTGAGATCTTTAATGGTGCCACCAGAGGTTTGCTGTTTGGACTCTCTGAGAATGATGCCAAGGCTGCCGTATCCACGAATTGCCGAGTGGCACTTCTCCATGGAGGTGAGCAAGATCTTCCTGTAAAAACTGAACTGAGCCATATCTGCTTTGCACAGTGCCTTTACAGCCATCGTTTCTCAACCTGTTTTAAGACCCATCAGTGCTGTCTCACCCTTACTTCAGGTTTTCCTTTCTGTAGTTTATCAAATGAATATAGTTTGTATCATAAGACAACCAATGAATGAGTTTTTTCAAACTGCACAGGCTTATCTCCCTTACCCCCCCTCCTCTCTTGCGGGATATGCTTTCTATGATGAAAACCACTGTTTTAGAGAACTGAGATGTTAGAAATAATATATTAAACCATTTGTTAGGGAAGCAAAAACAGCAGGTGCATTTTTAATATGTTTTTATTGTAAAAACACTGTACAGAGGGGTTACAGTTACATGAGCAGGGTAATGAGTACATGTCCTATAAGCATCGTTACTTCCTCCTTTGTTTTTCCCCTACCATCCCTTCCCTCTCACCTCCACAGTTACACTCCACCCCCCACCCACCCCCCAACCGCCTAAAATTGTAAAGTTGGTTTTCAACATAGTGTCTTGTACATCTCATTGTTACAATAGGTCAGCCTGTATCCCTATTTAAGCATTTTGTTTTTCCCTTCCCCTCCCCAAATTAGAGAAGTGTATATACAAGATGCAGGGCACCAACATCAAATACAGGGGTTATACCGTGGGGGAGGAACATACAAAGCAACAAAAAAAAATCATATGGTACATTATAAGTACATTAGAAACAATAACAAGAAAGAAAAAACACTTGTGTCCCTATTTTGGGGTTCATTTTGCTTAACATCATATGTACATAGCTTTTGACCATTTCTGCTTGTCCTAGACATGTACTAGTTATTTCAAATAAGGGAGACCATGGGACCTATGTTTCTTTGGGCCTGGCTTACTTCACTTAATATAATTTTTTCCAAGTCTTTCCATTTCCTAATAAATGGTGTGATGTCATTCTTTCTGATGGAGGCATAGAATTCCATTGAGTATATATACCACATTTTCTTGATCCATTCATCTACTGAGGGGCATCTGGGTTGGTTCCATATCTTAGCTATGGTAAATAATGCTGCAATAAACATAGTT
>NW_012267404.1:176611-194834 GCF_000151885.1 Dipodomys ordii
CATTTCTTCATGTGTCTATTGGCCATCCTTCTTTCTTCTTCAGAGAAGTTTCTCTGTAAGTCATTAGCCCACTTATTACCGGGCAGTTGTTTCTTTGAGGGTTTGTTGTTTGGGGGATTTAATTTTTTTGAGTCCAAGTATATTTTAGATATGAGACCCCTATCCATTGTATGGCTAGTGAAGATCTTCTCCCAATCCGTGGGCTTTCTATTGATTTTGCTACCTATATCCTTTGCCATGCAGAAGCTCTGCAGCTTCATGTAATCCCATTTATCCAACCTTTCTTTCATTGTTGTATGTGGGTGTCTATTAAGAAAACTTCAGGGCTGGGAAGGTGGCTCAGTGGTAGAGAGCTTGCCTTGCATGCTCAAGGCCCTGGGTTCGATTCCTCAGCACCACATAAGCAAAAAGAAAAAAGCCGGAAGTGGCACTGTGGCTCAAGTGCTAGAGTGCTATCCTTGAGCTGAAGAGCTGAGGGACAGTGCCCAAGCCCAGAGTTCAGGCCCCATGACCGGAACACCCCCTCCCCCCCCCAAAAAAAAAGAAAATTTCAGCCTGTGTCAAGGATCCCTAGAGTTTCTCCTATTCCTTCCTGTAATGTTTTCAGGGTATCTGCTTTGACTCCAAGGTCGTTGATCCATTTGGAGTTGGTTCTGGTGTGGGGTGATATGTAAGGATCTACAGATGATTAACCAATTTTGCCAGCACCATTTACTGAAGAGGCTGTCTTCCAGTCTATTTTCTAGCACCCTTATCGAAGATTAGATGGCTAGAGGTCTGTGGGTTCAATTCTGGGTTTTCAGAAGTTAACTAAGTTTCAGTTGAATATTGTCCCATCCTGATCTGAGCATACAAAATAATCGCCATTGTTTTGCTCCTTGTCACCAGTATATAAAATGTCATTCAGTCACTCAACAAGCATTTTTTGAATGTTGATTTATAACCAGGCTATTGTTAGGTATAGGCAATACAGTAGATTGTTGAGAGGCCTATTGACAGTGCAGAAGAAGATGTGGTACATGCTATAAAATGAGGTGAATTCAGACACTGGGAACAGTATTGTTGACTGCTGTAATTACCATTCATAAAGCAATCCTTAGACCCAGTGCTGACTGTATAAGATGCCTGGACAGACCATTAGACATAAAGCTGCCCTGCAGTTCTACCCAGGAGGTGGTCCTTAGGGATGAATTTGAAGTTGATGATAGACTGCAGGCTGTCTGTGTTGGGGGAAAAGATAATGGTGTCAGCATCTGCAGAAGTTCACAGGGGTTTTATCATTAATTAGTGCTCCAAGCCAACAAAATGTGATGTCACTCATTAATCAACCTCTTTATGTCTTACCTTGGAACATTGTGATTCTTGTGATTCTTTTGTTTTACAGAAACTAGAAAAACTGCTTTTGGAATTATTTCTACAGTGAAGAAGCCTCGATCCTCAGAAGGGGATGATGATTCTTTTCCAGTCTGCAAGAAAGCTAAATGTGAGGGCTGAAGGGGATGACTCAGTCTGTAACGCTGCCTTCTTCCCTTCACACTTCATCCTCAATGGAAATAAAACTTTTGCAAGATAGATTGTTTTCATTTAAAGCTAGAAACCAAAATGTTATACTCAAGCCATCAAAACAACAAACAAAACCTAGCAAAGCAAGTCCTACAAGGCATGGTGGAATGGTGGTGTATACTATAATCTTAGCAGCTCTGGTGTTCAGGGGCTGAGGCAGGAACAGCACTAGTTTTAGGATAGCAGGAAAACTTAGCAAGCTCTTACCTCAAAAGAAGAATTGTAGGGTTTGCATTTTTAAAAGGTATGTGGCAGGGGGAGTTTGAGGAGACTCACAGTGTAGCTCAGTGGAGGAGCATTTGTCTACAATGTATGAGGCCATAAGTTCAATCCCCAATACAAAAATAAGATAGATAGGTCTAGGGAAATTTTATTGTAACCTCACTTATGAATGCAGGTGCCTAAATAAACTATGAGCAAAGAATAACCATTAAAATGGGTGAGATTTTTTTCCATGAATATAGAATAGTTCAATACTTTAATTCTTTCTAATATACTTAAATGAGAAATATATAATAATATATGTAATAAATGAGAAAAATCAGAATGTTTTAATAGATATCAAAAAGATTATTTCTAAGATATAGCTTCACTCCTGATTTTATGAATAGTAAAACTGTTAGCAAGTACAAGGCCTAGTTGCACACAGTAGCACTTGGGAAGCTAAGATGGGAGGATTGTGAGTTCAAGGCCAACGTAGAGTACATAAGAACAAAAGCAAAATAAAACTTGTCAGAAATGCAAATAGAGGGAAATTGGACACACACACATGTATAAGGGTATGTGTGTGTGTTCATATATGTATTAAGAAGTTTGGTTCTAAAAACATTGACTCCACTGGAATTCATGAGTGAGTATTTATTTACAAGTCTGTACCAAATGAATTTTAATACTATAAATTTGGCAAGCTAATTTAAAGACTGAGTTAAGAGGGTCAGAGAATTCGCAGCTAAGTTGATGCTTTGATACTCTGGTTTCTCATCAGATCATAGAAATCTTTCACCTTTAACCAAGTTGATGCTTTGGAAAGACTTAGCAAAAGGTCATAGGGGGTAGAGCTGTGGCCCAAGTGGTAGAGCACCAGTCTTGAGTAACAAAGTCAAGTGACAGCATCAGCCTGGAGTTGCAACAAAAAAGGCCAGTTATTAAAAAGAATGACCATCAGCTCTGCCTCTCGCCTTCAGCAGATTGCAGCTTTCATGCAGTGCCGGCCATCCTGCTGGTGACCATCAGGGTTACAGCTGTGGGTCAGGTGGGTGGCCAGCACTCTGCTTTACCCTCTGGGAAAGTGGATATTGTTGCTATCAGTGACCCCTTCATTGACCTCAGCTTCATGGTCTGCTGGTCTCCACCTATCACAAGTTCAGTGGCACTGTTGAGGCTAGGAACAGGAAGCTGTCAACAATAAGAAGCCCTCCTTCAAAAGAAATCCTACCAACACTAAATGGGGTGATGCTGTAGAGTCCTCTGGTGTCTTACCATCCAGAAGAGGTTTTCTGTTCCCTTCTGGTGTGCTTATGTTTGTGATGGGCAAGAACTATGGAAACTACCACAATTCATGTAATAGTATCAGTACATCTGCCCCCGCCTCCCAGCTGCTTAGCCTTCCTGGCCAAGGTGGTCTGTCACAACTTCCACATTACAGAGGGAATTACAGAGCATCATGCCACTCAGAAGATCATGGACAGCCCCCTTTGGAAGCTGGTATGACAGTTTTCAGACTTTCCAGAACACCCTTCTATCCATTGGGGCTATTACACTGGCCCAGACAAAAAGACCCTATCTCATAATAGCCAGAGTAAAATGGCTGGGGGAAAGAGGGCAAGCAGTAGAATGTATGCCTAGCAAGTGCAAGCCTCTGCATTCAAACTCCAGTACAACCCAAAACTATCTGAGCACTGGTGGCCTGAAACCCTAGCTACTCAGGAGGTTGAGCTCTGAGGATCATGGTTCGAAGCCAGCTGAGAAAGTGACATGAAAGTGTATGAGACTCACGCATGACAGATACTTTTTAGTGTCTGCCCCGATCTCCTTCCCAGTTGGCAAGCCTATCCTCTGGATGCTTCCAATGCTACATACTAACGCAGCTTCACCTTTCCCCAGAGCCTTTCCTGAGCTGAAAGGAGTCTCTGTGTCCAGAATTTTGCTCTGTGAATCTGGCCCATACCAGTGAGTGGCGCTGAACCTTCATAGCCCAGCCTCTGACCTCTAGGGCACAAATTTTGATCCCAAGCACCTCGAGGGGATTAGGCTAAAAATTCCTTTCTCTTGAAGCCAACTTTGCTTCATTTCTGCCCTGTCTTGTTCCATCATTAAGTAAATCACTTGCACAAGAATCCTCATTTCAAGAGCACCTGACTTAGAAGAAAATTGGAGCAAGTTAAACCCCCTTCCCCAAAATATCCAATAAACATAAACACTTGAATTTACTAGGTTTGGGGGGGAATCAAAAACACTTTTGCTGGTCATATTGAACATATTTTAATATTCATCTATTCCAGGAAGGCTGAGAGGAACGATTTTTCTCACCAGCGGTCTTAGCACATGGTTTATAATCTGACAACAAAACAGCTCCTACTGGCAGTCAGAAATTATTGACGTCTCCTGGAATGCCTTTGACCTACCAGCCCAGGTTCACAGCATAGTGATTGATTGATAAACACCTGAGTAGACTCAAACAATAATGGAACGTAAACTTTTTTAACTTGCAGAAACTACTGTGGCCACAAGGGGACGCTTTTGCCACACCATTGAAGGGAAAGAACTCTGAATAGTTACTGCCTTAGGCTTTGCTGCTTTTAGTGCAGAAATAAGGACTCCCTAGAAATAAGGACTCCCAGGTCCCCACCTGAGACCAGTTGAATCCAAACCCACATTTAACAAGATCACCAGGTGATCTGTGTTCATATTTTATACTGATTATGCTATTTATATAGGGAGTTCAGATAAAATGATGTTAAGCGAAATGAACCCCAAGATAGGGACACAAGTGGTTTTTTTTCTTTTCTTGCTATTGTTTCTAATGTATTTATAAGGTACCATGCGATTTTTTTGTTACTTTGTATGTCCCTCCCCCATGGTATAACCCCTGTTTTCACTGTATTTGATGTTGGTATAATTTTGGGGAGGGGAAAGGAAAAAACAAATTGTTTAAATAGGGATATAGGTTGACCCATTGTAACAATGAGATGTATAAGACGTTATGCTAAAAAACGAACTTTACAATTTAGGGGGGGAGGGGAGTGTAGTTGAGGAGGTGGGAAAACGAACTTTACAATTTAGGGGGGAGGGGAGTGTAGTTGAGGAGGTGGGAGGGAAGAGATGGTAGGGGAAAAACAAAGGAAGAGGCAACAATGCTTGATAAGAAATGTACTCATTATCTTGCTCATGTAACTGTAACCCCTCTGAATAGAAGTTTCACAATAAAAAAAATTAAAAAAATAAACCTTCCTAAGTGGACTTTCTTACATGGGACATTTCCATCATACTGACAAAGGAACTTAGAAAGAGGTTTTGAGTTTGCTTTTATTATGAATACAAAATATACATATAACACAATGTACATTTATACATTTATACTTTACATTTCCTGTCATCTTTTTTCATTAAACTCAATGGCCCCATTGACCACTCCCTCCACTGCACCCTCATGACATTCTCTTCACCTTGGTGTATAGTGTGACTCAGTTAAAAAAAAAAAGCCCACCAGGCCTCAGGGTCAAATGGCTGGCTTCCATGTCCCCTTCAGAGGTGGATTGGCTTTACTGTCCCATCCACAGAACTGCTTTTGTCCTCTTGTTATTCTTCCCTGTCTCTACCTGTCTTCCATTGCTTCATTCAAATATCACCATTAAAAACTCAGAAGAACAGATGGAGGCAATAACCATCCTTGTCTTTTGAAAATACCTTGAAACATTGTATGTGAGTGAGGACACATAAGTAGGCACTTGGCACGTTGCTCACTCTACAATTTTATCTATGAGAAGGTTTGAAAGTGTTAAATACAAATGAAGTTTTGCTCACCAAATGGATGTTCGTGCAATTATGCATCTCAAGGCCATTGAACAAATAAGGAGGAATAAATAAACACAGACTATGAGTTTCACTAAAGGAAATTTAAATGCCTATCAGTGCACTTTCTGGGACATCTTCATAACAAGTTGATGAATAAAAGCTGGATTTTCTAGCTAGTGGCTTTTGGGCCATGCTTTCAAAATGCCAATGAAGAACTCCCAGTGTGAGAGTGTGGGTCTCTTAGAATGTCACTATGCGAGAGGTTTTGTAGGCGCTGTCCTTGAGACTGTCAAATATTGCTTTGGTTCCATTCTGCCAGTGCAGCACCAGATCCATTGGGGTCTTCCCAGCCTAGTCAAAAGAGAAGAGGAAACCCAAAATGTTCCTGTTCATACTTTCTCTCTGTGTATCCTACTGAGGTATAGTGTAGTTGTGATAGGGTTTCCACTATGAGTAATCTGCAATTGATTCAAACAACCCTCACTGGGCTTCATGGAGTGCTTTTAGTGCTTTACATTGGCTTCCCCTCCCCTCACCATGGAACAACCCCAGGTATTGGTAAACATCCCTCTAGACTCTAAGTGGCAAGAACAGTCCAATGCCTATAGACATCTCCATATGCTGTAGGATGGGCTCTGGGAGGTGGCTACATACCTCTCAATCATCTTGATTTGGGAGGAAAAAAAGGTTTTGAATTAATAAGAATTAGAAATCAATGGTGCTGCTGCAGCACCCTAGGTTAAATACTCCTGAGCTGCCTCTGAAGGCACTTTTCACAATTCTTTACTAATTTATACTTATTCTTCCTGCTGGTATTTTTTAAACTCATGGTAAATAATAGTGTCTAAGAAGGAAAACCACGAGGGAAAGTTGCTTACATTCCCTTCTTTCAGATGAAATTAATAGGCACTCGTGTACAATTTTTTTAGGACCTAAATATAAGAAACTATTTTGAGCCAGGTGCTGGTGGCTCACACCTGTAATTCTCAGTAGCTACTCAGGAGGCTGAGGTCTGAGGATTGTGGTTCAAAGCCAGCTGCAGTAGGAGTACCATAAGTGGCACTGTGGCTCAAGTGGTAGAGTGCTGGCCTTGAGCTGAAGAGGTGAGGGACAGCGCCCAGACCCAGAGTTCAAGCTCCATGACCAACAAAAAAGAAAAGAAAAGAAACTATTTGGAGATGTGCATGTTTTAAACCACAGTAGAGAATGGGTAGAAGTCATCTGATAAATACCAGCTAAATCACCGCTGACACAGAATGGTAGCATTGTACATTGTTCTAAGGAGAGAAGGACTAGCCTGAGTTATTCAAATCGGATATAGGTTAATTTAAGTTCATTATTACTAACCACTGTGATATTTTAGCCCTCTTCAGAAATGGTGGAGGGCCAAATCCCTACCTACCCTAGGTTCTCAGCTAGGAATGAACAAGGCAGACTGGACTTCCCCAAGAAGCATATTCTGACCTTTTATTTTTCAGGACTGAATTTTTCAAAGAGACATGGTATTCAGTAGTAACTCTCCCCTCCTACATTTCTGATCATATGACTCACTTCCCTCGTCTCTTGATCACATGACCCAAATCCTCCTCCAAGTGTGCCCCTTATGGAAATGACCAGGAACATTTAAACAAATAGATGTCCACCCGGCCCCACCCCCAAATACTACTGTGATGGACTATGTTTAAGAAATTCTCGAAATGAAGCAAGCCTGCCAAGGACGTCCTTGTTCTGGCTACTTACACAGTTCTTGATGTTGAGGTCAGCACCATACATGATCAACAGCCTGATCATCTTGTAACGATTCAGTCTCACGGCGTCATGCAGGGGTGTGTCTCCTTCCTAGAAAAAGCCCCACCAAAGGCTTGGCGGATGGTCTGAAGCCAGGATATGTCTCCCCCCCCCCCCCCAGGGCATTCAAGCTTGGCCAGGTGATTCCAAAGCTGTGCTGAAGCCATTGGAGGTGGAGTTGTGCAGGCTACTCACCCGGTCCTTGGCGTTGAGGTCTGCCTCACAGGCGATGAGGTGCTCCGCGCACTCGTAGTGGCCGGTCCTCACCGCCACGTGCAGCGCAGTGCTGAGCAGCTGGGAGATGGGAAACAGGGCTGATTCCTGGGGAGTGAGGACAGACACTGCCCCATACACCAGGCAGGTGTGTCTGCCCATCACCTGCTTCCAGACTATCTCAGTGCACAGTGGGTTAGGAAGTATGCACGGGGGTGGGGTGGCAGAGGGTAGGGTAGGGAGGGGAAACAGGGAGGGGGCATACCTTATCTCTGGCACTAATTCTGGCACCTTTGTTCAGCAACAACTTTAAGACATCCAGGTTTCCTCCACGGCATGCCCAGTGGATGGCTGTAGATTCAAGCTATCCAGGAAGGTAAAAGGACAGGACTGGGTAAAGGAGAAGCAGATCTGAAGATTCAGACGTGGGCTGCAAGGCTCAGGAGAGCACAGGTTTGCTATGGTGTCTGCGACTAGCCTGGGTGGCTCTCAACTACCCGGCCACTTGTAACTTGTGGTTGAAGGTTCTTGCTAAATGCGTGTGTGCGTGTGCACTCATGAGTGTGCATGTGTGTCATTCATAACTACAGTAACATTCCAAAATATTTTAATCTAGGTCTGAAGCACCCTGGGCGGGGAGGGATGTCTCTGTTGCTCTTTGCCCATCCCTCGGCTTTGTCTTATGCTAGGGCGATCTCTTCCCTGTAGTCACGGTGCATTGTGGGCCTGAAGAAGATGGACTTCTCTCTGCCCTATTTGCCACCTCTGACCATTCAGATTTCACATTCACATTTCATTATCATTTTTGGGTTTTTTTAGTGTCTTTAATTTTTTAAAATATGTTTGGTCTTTGGATCCAGTTTGAACTAATCCCTTTCGATTCTTTCTTCCTTTTCCTTTGTTTGGTCAGTTGTGGGGCCTGGACTCTGGGCCTGGGCGCTATCCCTCAGCTCTTCAGTTCAAGACTAGTGCTCTACTACTTGAGCCACAGTGCCACTTCTGACTTTTTCTGCGTATGTGGTGCTGAGGAATCGAACCCAGGGCCTCATGTGTGCAAGGCAAGCACTCTACCACTGAGCCACCTTCCCAGCCCTTTTCCTTTTCCATCTTGCCATGAAGATGTTAAGGGGAGAAGTTTCCCATCTCACTCTTCATTCCATCAAATACGCTGTATCTACACAAGTCTTTGTAGAAATCGCAGTAGGTGAATTATTAAGGTCTGAAAAGCAACTACTTTCCCTTCAATGCAACTCATTTAGTTTGCAGTCTAGGTCCAAATCTCACTGACAGCAATTGGCATCTATCATACAAAGGGTGCATGTAGAGAATCCTTACACATTGCAAGGGGCCACGAGCAGGCTGCCATATATAATGGAAGAACAGGGTTGTTGAAAGGAAAGGGTCAGCTGCATTACTTCTTAGTGATGCCACTGACGTGATAATGACCCAAGTTCCTGGTGAGGTTGTTGAATTCTGTTGGGCGGCTTTCACTTCCTCCCCTTTTCTGAAACACTTCACCTTCTCAGTATGTATGAAAATACCTTCCACATGACCTGGTCCCATCTCCCAACTTTCCTTTGTATGAAGAAATGAGTTTTTGCCTAGCTCTCTCAGATCAATTTTCAATCCAATTGGGCTAGCTTTTTTATTTTTTGGTAACTTTTCTTCCATCTACTTACTTTGGCTCATTTCCAAGCCAAGAAATATACTTACCATATCACGGAATTCGATCTGGGCTCCAGCTTGTATTAGCTTTTCCACAATTGCCAAATGTCCTTCCAAGCATGCTCTATGAAGAGCAGTCCGTTTATACTGTCAGAGATGTTTAAAAAAGATAGCAATGCGTATATAAATACACATAATCCTTTAAGAGGCATGAAGCTAAGGGCTCTGATGTCCTAACAGATAGACACTTCAGTGCTTCTTTATGAATTAGAAACACACAGTTTACTAGAATTTCAGACTTAGAACAATTATCTTGCACCCAGAAGTTGAGCATCTTGCCATAATAAATTTCTAAGTGGTCAAAGACCGACATTGAGACATGTGAACTCTTGTTTGTGGAGCATTTCAAACAGGTTTCCCCCCCCCCATTAAGAATTATTTCTAGATTAAATATGGGAAAAAACCAACTTCATTCATTTTTAAGAAAACAAAAGTATCCATTTTTGTAGGATCTCCATTTTAGTTCATAGGGAAAGAGCTAATGATTTCTGGTAAATTGATTCTATTGAAAGAATTAATAGACTAGTAGAGCTGGTACTACTTTAAGCATTTATTTTACTCTAGTGGCCTATGCTTATATATAAGGAAATTGAGGTAAGAAGAAAGTAGATGAGCTGCTCAAAATCAAATACAGTAGACAAGTAGTGGTAGAGCCAGAACCTGAATCTCATTTTCTAGATTCTCTGCCTAGTGCCCATGTATATTTGTTCAAAGATGATGCTAATAATGTTCAAACTAATTTCTGACCCTGCCTTATTAAGGGTCTACCCCCAAATTCTAAAGAAGTTAAAGATAAACTGCTCTCATATAAACCAGCTAGAATTATGTGAGTACACAAAAAATAATAAGAAATATAAAAGCATTAAGCTATATTTTTGTAGTGCTTAGTATCAGCCTTACCTCATCACAAACATCTGGGTTGTTCTTATCTGACAAGAATTTTTCTACTACTGGCACTTTATTCTCCAGGGCAGCCTTCAGAAACCTAGGTACATCCACAGGTTCTGTCTAAAGTAAACACACAAACAAAGAGTATGGAAGTTGCTTCCAGATATCCAGTCAACCCCCTTACCCTCCATGCTCACCCCCTTTAGCATAACACAGCCACCCACAAATCCCAGTAGTTCTTACAATGATTTCAGGTTCTGGTTCCTTCACAACTGGAACTTTAGCTTTCCTGTACTTTTTCTTTTTCTTCAGTTGAATGATGAGTTCAAGGTCTTCTAAATTTTCAAGCTTGGATCTCTGTTCTAGTTTTTTCTTTTTCAGCTAAGAAAGAAATCCATAGTTTAAAAACAAAAAGAATCCTACTGACATACTCTCTGGTGGTGTCTAAACAATACCTGCAGGGTCTCAGGTAATTAGATGGATGGTTTGGGCAAAAGAAATGAAGTAAATATTTGATTTCAGTCTATATTTTATGTCCAGTTATTTGATTGTCTTATTCTTGATTTCGTTACTTATGGAGTCAGCCTTTGGTTTGTTGGAAATTCAATCTAGCTTCTAAATGAATTAATTTTGGAATTAATACTACAAACAAGCCCCAGATTTCTGTAGTTTTTTTTTAAATCATGGTCAAAGATGAAATTGTTTTCTAACCCCAAATAATCTAACAATAAACAAATTCTAAAATGTCATTGTCACTCTCTTTCAGGTGTCTATTTGTTGGGGGAGGGTATGTGTCTGGAAAAGATTATCCAGAGACAGTTCCCCACCACCAGCTAACTAATGCACTTTTTAATCTGTATTAGTAGCTAAAGAAAATGTAACAAACATGTGGCATCAATAGATAGCAGACACGGTGTGACATTGATCCATGGACCACAAACCAATTTATTCAGAAAATGATCTCCTTTGTTTGAGGTTAAGTAGATGATTTATGGCGCCGGAAATTCACTTAACACAACTGTCTTTCCAAGCCTGTCTTTCAATCAAAGCATGGTCCTAGCACATTAGATCATAGATGTGGAATGCAGAGGTGATGATCTTACTTAAGTATTATTTCCCAGCCAGGCACCAGTGGCTCATGACTGTAATCCTAACTACTCAGAAGGCTGAGATGTAAAGATCATGGTTTGAAGCCAGCCTGGCAAGAAAGCCAATTGGAAAGTTATCTTCAATTAACAACCAAAAAAGCTAAAGAGGTAGAGTGCTAACCTTGAGAGGGAGGGGAAAAAAAGCTCATGGATAGCACCCAGACCCTGAGTTCAAGCTTCAAACCCCAGGAACAGGAAGGATGAGACAGAGAGAGGGGGGGGGAGGAAGGAGGAAGGGAGAGGGAGAGGGAGAGAAAGGGAGAGGAAGGGGGAGGGAGAAGGAGGGAGAAGGAGGGAGAGGGAAGGAGAGGGAGAGGGAGGGGGAGGGAGGAGAGAAAAGAGAAGGAGAGAGGAAAAAGGTAGAGAGAGGGAGGGAGAGAGGGGGAAGAAAGAGGGGAGAGAATTACTTCCCAAATCTGTCTCACATACATTAACTTTGGTAAACATCTTTGGATAGAATGGTTTTATTTTCTCTCCTTCTCTCTAGCTATACCCACCCCACCCAGCCCCAAACTCCCAGTGGGAGTGGTCTTATGGAAGGTTCTTACCTCTGCCTCTCGCTGCTTCTCATTTTTCCACTGTTGCTCCCCCAGGCTCACATGGTGGGTGGGGAGTGTCTTTAGATCCTCCTGTTTCTCCAAAGTGACAGCAGCTTCATATTCTCCATCTCTGAAGTCCTCAGGGAGGAATTCCCCTGCCTCCCCATTGCTGTTTTTCTTCCCAGTGACCTACAAGGAAAGGGTGGTGGGGTCAGGAGCGGTGGGGGTCCCCACAGAATTCTAGGTGAGGCCTTGTGTCCTTGTTCCTTGCTAATGGCCACGAGACAGAGATTCTGTCTCAGATCTCAGCTGCAACAAGTAGCTATAGATAGCCCAGAATAGCTCCAGGTGCTTGTCCTTAAATAAAGTCCTAGGTCAGGTTGAAATATTTTAATTTACTTTTAATAGACATTATCACATTTCTCCTAAGAAATTCACATGCCCCCACACTTAAATTTCCTTTTCATTCTTTTAGGTAATTTTGGTAACTCTTGCCTTTGAATTATACAATTTCCATGCATTATCCTAAGGCATTTTGATAACTATATGTAATTCCACAGTCTAGTCATAAAACAAATGAAGGAGATAATAAATAGGACCTATGCAGATAGTTCATTATTGGCAACTCCATTTTTTTTCTCATTACACAAAGCAACCTTTTTCCTCATATGACATTTTCAGACTTTCCCTTTCACTATGCCTGAAAGAAAAGAGCATTTCCACTCTCAAATAAAACCCAAGATGCAGCAGTTTTCACTGTTTTGAAAGAATGTGTCTTACATACCAGCTCCTCTACCTTCAGCATCATCATGCTGGTGGCGGTGAGTGTGTCTGTATGTTTTGCTCCTGTGGAATGAAGCCCTGGAAATGGCCCTGTCCAGCGCCTCCAACACCACTCAGCTTATATAGCTTGGGCTGGGTGAGATAATCTTCCAACCTGGGAACCCAAGTTAAACCTCCCCCGCCCCCCCACCGCACTGATGGCCAACTCAGAGGCAGGTGAATTTTCATTCCAGACTTGGTGTCTGGGAAGCTCAAGAGGGAGGGAGGTGACAAGCTGGCCACACTGAATATGTGAATCAGAAAGAAATGTGAGAGGGCCATTCCTTTGGCAGTGACCACACCGCTCAGCAATGCAAGTCATCCTATTTATCGGGAAGCGGGGACAGCTGTCCCTTGATATTGCACCACACATCACTGCTCCTTTTCCTTCTTTGTCAGCTTTCATATGACTAACCTATCAAGAAACTGTGATGTCCTGTGTATCATCCTCCTACTAATATCTTTCTGATAACTGGAATTATCAGCACTTCACTTGGGGGATGAGCTATCCTATCCTCATGGGTAAACAGCCCTAGAGGAAAGGATCAGGGTCTCAGTGGCACTTGTCTATATCTGTTTGGAATTCTCTGGAGTGATGTCTGGGGCTAAAATGGCCCCATGACATGCCACCTTACCATCATTTTAAGAAATTGAAAGCATTCTGTAATGCACTTTTATTTCATGGTGTCACTGGCCAGAATTAGCATATGACATGCTGCGTTCTAAAACAGAATAGGAACTGGAGCATTTTTCTTTCAAAATGGATCATAGTAGTCCAGAGATAGATTATATGAGATGGTGATTAGCCAAAAGCATGACCTTGATTCAGTCATTGAGAGCACTCAGAAATGTTGTGGGAAAGAGTCTCTGGGGCAAGCTTGTCAAAAATGCAATTTTTAGTCTTTGGTAACATCCTTGCCTAACATGTGTGAAGCCCTGGATTCTATCTCAGTGATAAGGAAAAGGAAGAGGAAGAGGAGAGGGAAAAAGGAAGGAAGGAGGGTAGGTGAAGGGGAGGGAGGGGGTGAGGAAGGAAGGAAGAAGGAAGGAAGGAAGGAAGGAAGGAAGGAAGGAAGGAAGGAAGGAAGGAAAGAAGGAAGGAAGGAAGGAAGGAAGGATGGTTTCCCCGCCTCACTTCAGGAATTTATGGTGAGTCCTCCTAGAACCTATTTTTTTTTCCAAAGCACCCAAATGATACTACACAAGATCTAAAACAAAGGGCCAGAGAGGCAATAAGCTTTGTTTTGGAGAAAGGTGTAAAAGACCTTTCTGGTTTTTCTTCTCTGAGGTGTTAAGTTGTGAAAAATATTGAGGCTTTCCCTACAGTTCAGGGAGAAACTGAGGTTACTTGCCAAAGCCATTTAAAATCTTATTTTTCAAATAAAAGAAGAATGAAAAAAAGGGCATATTAGTGGAAGATGGTATAAATTACAATGTTTTTTTACTCTTTTGTGTGTATCTCTCCTCAAACTTTACCATTCAACAAATGTAACTGCCTTTCTTGTCTTGCCCCTCAAAATGATCAGCTGATGTGTTGTACTTCTTGAACTTGGAGAGTGAAAAATTGCCTTCCAAATGGAAAGAGTACTGAAGGAGGATCTTCTGAATGACTTGTGCTGTGGGTTTTCTGTTCTAATGTCCTATCATACAAGAGAGATGATTAAAGGAAATCTCCCAGATAGATATACCCTATTCTGCTCATCAGAAACAGAAATCAATGAGCCCAGATCAGATTTCTTATAGCAGTTCCTACCAAGACCCAGTGCCCAAACAAAACTGATTAAAAGTCTCTTTGGTGCTCAAGTCAACTCAAAGAATACAAAATGGTTGGGAAGACTAACCCAGCTCCCCAGCTCCCCAGCTCTTTGCTCCTGTAGTCATATCTGGCTGCTTCCGTACAGTTCCAAGAAAGTTTGCAAATAATTCCACAGGAACAAGTGATGGAATGAGCTGGGATATATTCCAGGCTAGCAAAATCACTGCTGGGTCAATCTTTCCTAGTGCTGACCCAGTTCATCATTATTAAGGGAGAATCCATTTTTTGAGGGTTTTGTATGTATGGTTAAATGAACCCAAGGCCTAACACATGCTAAGCAAGTGTATTAGCACTGAGCTCCAACCCCAAAGACGAGCTTTTTGAAAATATATTTTAGACATTGTATAAGGCAAAATTGTATTTTCAAGCCATTCTTATCCATCAACATTGAGATTAAAATTTCTCAATAAGAGAAATGCTCTCTGTGATTTATTTTAAGGGGCATCCCTGAGATTAAAAAAATTCACCTGGAAGATACATTTTTACAATTGTTGATTTCATTTCATCAGAGCCTCAAACTAGGCATAGGATGAATTAAAACAACACAGCTCCTAATTGGATCTCAAATCATTTAACAGCGCATTGTTATACATCTTTGGCCAGAATGAGTAAAGAATGATCCTTAAGCTCTGCTAGTATTACTGTACATGCATTTCAATGGGGGAAATGAGAAGTAAGCAGAATTATAACCCTGCTTATGGAAAGAGAAAACTAGAGGTGAAGAAGGAGATCCTGAAGCACTTATTGCTGGCATCTAGGAATGAAAAAGGTACCTAGATACCACCTGAGGTTCATGTGCCAGACCTTAGTGACAAGGACAATTTTTGTCTTTCTTCATACAGTGTGGGAATATTCTATTTTTCTTTTCTGTTTTTATTCGTGTGCTAGTACTGGGACTTTAATTCAGGGCTTCACATTGTCTTGCTTAGCTTTTTTTTCTCTCAAGGCTGGTGCACCTACCATTTAAGCCACACTTCCATTTCTGGTGTTTTGATGGTTAACTGGTGATGAGTCTCATCTGCCTGGGCTGGCTTTGAATCTCAATCTTCAGGTCTCAGTTTATAGACATTAGCTACCACCATCACACAACCTGGTATAGTTTAACTATATAGCTAATAAGTGTATGGTTGTTAAAGATTAAAATAGCACAGAGAGATTGTTGCTAGGTTGAGATCTCACTGACTGTTGATCTGATCTTTGGTTTTTCTTCACAATAATCTCTTCGACAGTATCTTCTATCAGCACAAACAACTCTCGTTGTTTTAGACAACTAAATGGTTTTCATGTGTGGGTAGAGCATTTCTTATTTTCTACTTCCCTGTTATGAACATGCAGGTCATTTGAGGGCATGGTTGAGAGAGGGTCTCAGCTGGCCTTCAACTCACAATCCTCCTGTCTCAGCCTCCTTGGTGCTAGGATTACAGGTATGAACCATCTTGTTCAGACTCTCAGGAATTATTTTTATTTGCTGTAGTTTTATAATGCATAAGATTTTACTGTTATTGATATTTCTTGTCCTTAAAACACCTAAGTCAACACTAAAAGGAAAAGTCCAAGGACTGTAGCCAGATTCTGACTTGGAAGACACCTTGTTCCACTGTTGTACTTCTAATCACTCATTTGTCATTCTTCTTAAGAGCTACCCAGGCCCAGCTGTTGTCTACCTTCCTTGGCTCAGAGAAGTGCTGACATAGCCTGCCTAGGAGTCCAAGCCTCCTTTGAGCCAAGCATAGCTCAGTTACACATTCAAAAATGCCAAAGGGAGGTCAGGAAAGTGAAGCAAGCAGAGCTTGAGTTGAAAGCCGGGAATGGAATCACCTGACTTTAAGAAACAGAGATGTACTGGGAACCTATAGAACAAAATGATAGCATCATTGTGACTTCATTTCTTAAGGACAGAGGACACACTAAAATATTTCTACCCAGAGTCCTGGGTAAGAGCCAATTGGACTGCTCACCTCAGAGATTTCCTTTTCTCAATGCTGGAGGCCTTCTGACACTGGGGGTAAAGGCTGGAGGTCTCAGCCCTTCCCTCACCTTCTAGCAGTTGCCTTGTCACACACAGTAAGTAATGAGTTTCACTATAAATTCCATCATACATGTGGAAAGAGCAACACAAGTGATCTATAAATTCAGAGAAGCATGGTCCTCTGCTCTGGACAATACAAAGTCTGACACAAAAAGTATACTCAGAGCTAATGCAACTGCATGCTAGCTAACAGCACCAGGCTCCACTCTAGGACTGGAAAGGCATAGGCAAAAGGAGCTAACGGAATATTTAAATGAGACTCAGCAAGAATTTTACTTTCTTTCCCACTCCCCTTTTATTAAAAAGTGTGTCAGTGCTAGTGGTAATAACAAAGATCTTCTACTTATAAGGGTGATGCTGGAGCTCTCAGTTCACTAACATCTTTCAAAGGCTCACTAAATCCAGCTGGAGCTCCTGAGAACAGAATTACCAACATCTGAGGGCAGTGGTTTTAAAGGATGGGTGCCACTTAAAAGACACTTTGAAGCTTTGTTTTTCAAATGCCTTTGGCACCTGTGTGAGTGGGCTAGCCCTGTGGTCTTACCTACTCAGGAGGCTGAAATCTGAGGATCACAGTTCCAAGCCAGCCCAAGCAGGTAAGTCTGTCATCTATGAGACTCATCAATTAGCCTTAAAAAAAAAATAAATTGGATTGTGGCTCAAGTGGTAGAATGCTAGCCTTGAGGGGAAAAAAATGCTCAGGGACAATGCCCAGGCCCTGAGCTCAAGTCCAGAATGGTGCTTGCATGCACACACACACACACACACACACACACACACACACACAGAGTGCTCATGCTCCTCACTCCTCTACGGGTGAGGGAGTGGGTGGGCAGTTGTTTTCATTTGGAATTTTAACTACTCTGGAGGGCTAACCATTTGGAGAATGACAGTTTGAGGCTAGCCCTAAAGAAAAGTTCATCTCAATGGATAGCTGGATGCTACTTGTTTCTTATGTATTGTCTCAGAACTCTACAATGCCGGCTCGAGTAGTAGAGTACCTACCTAGCAGGCATAAGTTCAAATCCCATTATTACTAGAAACATATAAATAAATATACATTTATGTCCAGGAGATGAAATCTAAAGCTTTGTACTACAGACTAGGTATGGGGACTTAAAAAGTTTTCCAAAGGATTCTAATTTCCACTCCAGGATAAAGGTTTAAGTGAATATCTATGTAAATGCATCACTCATGTGCCTACTCTAGAAAGAGTAGTAGACAGTAAAACTATCCATATCCTGGTATCATAAGTTTGATCGTTGGAGACCCTATCTTTACTAAGACTGAGAAACACACACATAACATTTACCCATGCAAGGTCAGGAATGGTGCTCCCAGATAAAGCACTTGTCTAGCATGTTGCAGTCCCTATCCCCAGTACTGAAAAAACGCATTCGATATTATAGTCTACTATATATCAGCCATTTTTCTGGAGCTGAGCTATCCCAATGATCACAAAAGGCAAAGAGCCTTATGCCCATGGAGTTTATGGGGTTTCAATGAAATGTTTAAGGAAAGCCATAGAGGAAAGAAGGTCTGTGGCTGTGTGCCTGAAGAATGTGGTATTCTCGGGGCTAGGAAGGTGGCTCAGTGGTAGAGTGCTTGCCTTGCATGCATGAGGCCCTGGGTTTGATTCCTCAGCACCACATAAGCAAAAAGAAAAAAGCTGGAAGTG
>NW_012267404.1:198364-235864 GCF_000151885.1 Dipodomys ordii
TCCTTCCTTCCTTCCTTCCTTCCTTCCTTCCTTCCTTCCTTCCTTCCCTTCCTCCTCCCTCCTCCCCTCTTCTCTTGCATTTTTTCAATCTGTCCCCAGGCATACTCCACAACCCCTTCTTCTCCAGAGCTTCCATTTCAAGGCTGAGAACCCAGTACCACCCACCCCCACCCTACTTCCTGGTACATGGAGTCACGCCCCCACTAAGAGTGACTAGTGGAGATAGTTGAGAAAGAGGCTTGGAGCTGTTTAATCATCCACCCCACTCCCTAAACATGTCACCTTGTCCATGTAGACCTGAGAAGGAAGTGATCTTACCTCTCCCATTGAAGAAGCCTAGCAGTGCTTTCTGAACAGAATTCACATAAGAAAGAGCAGGGCTTGTTTGGAAAATCTAAGTGTTCTGCTGCCAACATAAGCAGGTCTTTTAGGGAGGAGGGAAATGGTAAGCCTTCCAAGATCTTTGCTCTCCTTAGGAGACAAGGCTCTCAGATTTCATAAAGGAATTTAGAGATCAGACTGATGCCTCTAAGGTTGGAGTCAGCGCTGGGCTGAGCGGAGGGCAAGAAGAGGGACAGGCACCCTTCTCTGGCCCGAGAAGCCTGGGGATTGTTTACCCAGGGATGAGATTGGCCTCTCCCTGGCTCACTGGGAAGGAATGTTTGGCAAGGAACTAGCCTCTGGAGGCAAAAGCAAATGACTCCCTGAGGAGTCGCTTTGGGTTAGGAAAGGATCAGAACTATCAACCTGCACAGATGGCACTGGGTGAGGCAGGAGGAAGAAGCTGGTCACTGGAGCTTGGGGATATTTAAAGCTTCAGAGGACAGTGGTTGATTTTCCTAGGTAAATTATATATTGCACAAACTAAAAAGGAAAAGGAAAGGGGGAAGAAAAGGGGGGGGGCTAGAAAATATATCAAACCAAACAAAAATGTTTGATTTGTTTATATGTCTCCTGACGAAACCACTTAGCTCAGTTCCTGGCACAGGTCCTTTCAAAATCATATTTCCAGGGGTGCTGAGATGATAGAGGATGAGCCACTCTGCTGATAACCACACTTGAGTGAGGTAGAGGAAGATGTCTTTCCTTATTTGGTGTCTCGGAAGCCAGAATCCCGTCTCATCTCCCTCCTCAGAGCAGAAGGCGAGGCCAGGGAGCAGCCCCTGCTACCAGCATTTCTTTATCTCAGAGTCTCCACTGTGGAATTCCAAGGCCAGGCCCACCCAGGGCTCCGGATGTACTTCACTCCAGGGCTTGACACTTGGCTCCCCAGTGGAAGACAAGCAGATAACATAGCTTACATGCCTTTTTCCTTTCTCTGCATACCAGCCAGACCCCAGCACTGAAAAGGAAGCAACCACAAACCAACAGAGATGCTTTATTTTTATACAGACATTGTTCAGACTTCTGCACTAAGCTTAGCATTTCGGTAAAGTGCTTTCCTATGTTGCTACAGCTAATCTCTTCAGTCATTCTGGTATTTTTTCGCAAATGAAGCAATGAGTAGGTATAGATAGAGATTAGCAAAATGTCACATAGAAAAGTCTATGTGGAGGGTGAGGGGAGGGGAGAGGGGGAAGGAGGGTACATTTCAAAATCAAGGCTGGCTCCAAGACCAATGTACCTTTATAGTAGCTTAATGGGATGATAAACTAGTTGGTAAGCAGGAAGCTTAACCAAGTTCTCACATCACTTATTTGAAGACAATCTTTAAGGCAAGATTTTTAATGGTATGCTTCTGTTGTTCATCAGTATTACCATGGTTACAAACACATCTCATTGCAAAGATTCTACAAGAATGTAAAGAACATATTTGATGAATACATTAGGGCATAAATGGTTAAAAATATAAGACAAAGTGAAAGGAATATATCCAAATAAGTAAATATGGATGAGTTAAATGCCTCATTTAACAAAAATACGTTTTTGTTAAAAATAGGGTGATATACCTAGGTATAACACCAATGGAATTGTGAACAAGATGTTTAGGAGGCAGAGATGAATGTCCAATGTTTAAGCCAGCCCAGGAAAAAATTAGTTTGAGATCCTTTTTTAACAAGTTAAGCATGGTAGTACATTCATATAATTGTAGTTACTTGGGAAGCACAAATATGAGGGATTTTGGTGTAAGGCCTATCCCCAGGCCAAAACTAGAGACTCTTTCTAAAAATAAGTAAAGCAAAAGGTCTAGAGGCATAGCTCAAGTAGTAGAGTGAGCCTAGTAAGCACAAGGCCCTGGGTTCAAACCTTAGTATCAAAAAACAAAAACAAACAAGCAAACAAAAACAGCAGCAAAAGAAATAGAAGAAATGAAGCCCCCAGCTGAAAGAACAATACTGGATCTAATCAGCGCCATCTTGGCCACCTGGTAGATGACAGGGAATTGGGTTTAACTGGCACCATCTTGTCTTCATGGTGGAGAAAGGTGAAGTCCCACTGGATGATAGGCATGTCTGAATTCCTAGAGGCAGGGGAAGGGACTTGGACAAGAGATTACTGGACCTGCCAGATTTGGGTCATGAACTCTCAAGCTACCTGTGACCCTGCCCTCTGCCCCTGCCCCTATTTAAGCCCAAACCAGCTCAAGTGCCATGCCTCATGTCTCCTGGCTCTCCTCCAGTCACCGTGACATTCCACTTTACTTCTCCATTGCAGTTGTTCTGGTTTGTTGGCATTGTTTTTCTGCTCTTTCTTTCCTCTTCTACTCTCATGGCTCAGTTTTCTAACAGTGTAAGTGTATTCAAGGCAAATGCAGGTCTTGTGACCAAGAAAGAGTCTACCTGCAGTCACTGGCTCTCCAATAAAAACTCCCAGTTTTGACTCCCAAAATGTGGCTTCTCTGTTTCTTGCTGATTGAGTTCCCATGCAACACAAAGAGCTACATGCTCTTTGTAAGAGATATGCTTACACCAAAATGGAAATAGAGATGGACAAATATTGCATATGAATGCTTCCAAGTATGCAGAGGGACAATATAGTACATGTGTGTGTGTGTGTGTGTGTGTGTGTGTGTATGTGTGTGTGTGTATGTGTTTTCTCCTGGTACTGGAGCTTGAACTCAGGGTCTGTGTTTTCTTAGCTTCTTTGCTTCAGGCTAGCACTCTACCACTTGTGATATACCCCCACTTTCAGCTTTTTGCTGGTTCCTTGGAGATAAGAATCTCTCAGATTTTTCTGCCTGGACTGGCCTTAAACCTCAATCCTCAGATCTCAACCTCCTACATAGCTAGAATTACAGGTATAAGCCACCAATGTCCAGTTTATTATTATTGTCTTTGTTACAGTTCTCAACCAAAAGCACCAAATGGTTTAAAGAGACCAGAAACCCATAATCTCCCAAGGTCATGCTAATAATTAACTTTTGTAAAATAAACAACATAACATCAAAATATCTATCTACCAAATCTGTGTAGTCAGAAGAAGTAAATAGAGTAAAAAGTGTTGTTTTGGCACAACGGGAACTTGCTGTCTCTCCCACTGGATAATTTGGCTGCAGTTTATTTAAAACTGAGAGCGTAAGCTCAGACCTCCAGATTGGAAAGATTCAGAGTATTTCAGGGAGGGGTTATTTATGCTTTATGGGTATTTTACGTCAGGGAAGCATTACAACAAATAGACCGTGAAAATCATACCACATCCTAAGGAAAAACAAAAAAGCCACAGAAGGTTCTTGGAGTGTCTCTTCAGGAAATCCTCAGGCACTCCAGGCTCTTGGCAGTTAGGATAATGTATTCATAAGTTTCCTTTAACAAACTCAGTCCAGAGTCAGAAAATGACAAATCAATCAAACTTGAAGGGATTGATAGCTAAGCCGTTCCAGGACAATGGGCATGAATCCAGGAAAGGAATCTATGCCAGCACATTGAACTCTTGCCTGCCAAAAAGAAAAAGACCAAAGGAAAGTAGTATGTGCTTCATTTCAACTGAAACCCACCACACTAGGTGAAGCTTAGAGGTCTGCACAGCTGAGATGCAATTTCCAGCCAAAACAAGCCCCCAAGTACTCAGTTCTTAAGAAAATCCCATCTTTCTTGGAAGAGATTAGGTTAGTTGGAGGGAAGGGACCAGAGAATCAGTAGAAAGCAGTGAACAGGAACCTGGGGACAGACTTTGAGTCAATATTAAAGGGAAATCCCCAAAGTAGTTAATGATAATCAAAGAATCTGCTTATTGTGATAAGTGTCTATCATACACAATGAATTGGGAATTCTGATAAATTTACCAAGGGTTTGTGTGTGGTGTGTGTGTGTGTGTGTGTGTGTGTGTGTGTGTGAGTGAGTGTGTGTGTGTGTGTGTGTGTGTGTGTGTGCTGGTACTGGAACTTGAATTCATGGACTGGGTGCTGTCCCTTAGGTTCTTTTTTGCTCAAGGCTAATGCTCTACTACTTGAGCCACATCTCTACTTCTGGCTTTTTGGTGATTAATTGGAGATAAGAGTCAAGGCTGGCTTTAAATTGTAATCCTCAGATCTCAGCCTCCTGAGCGGCTTAGATTACAAACTTGAACCACCAATGCTGGGCTACAAAGAGAGACTTTTGTCAGTAGGATTCTTGTACTTGAGAAGAGCTATTATTTGATGTAGTTGAGCTCTTTAGTATCTTATATTTTGTTTCCAAATTAATACCTCCAAACTTCTTGGAAACAGAGTGGAGATTACACACACACACACACACACACACACACACACACACACGCACACACACACACACACACACACCTGTATAACCTGTATATATAATTAGGTATTATCTTATATGGCTTTGCCTACCCCTTCTACTCCCCGACCCCCTTCTCCCTTGCATTCTCCTTTCTTTTCCTTCTTGCCTGGTGAGTCTAGCTGTTTGTCTCTGTTTGGGAGGAAGGAGGTGTTTTCTCTTTCTGCATTTCTCTCCCTGTGACTCAGTATATTTCTCTGTCTCACTGGCTGCCTGCCCTCTCTTTCTTCCTGTCTCTGCCTCGCTCTTCCTTTCTCCTGTATTCTGCTCTGGCTGTGGACTGCTGCCTGCTGCTGCTGCTCAGATTCATTTTCTGTTGATGGAATGAGCATTCAGGAGGCCCAAATATGGTAATGGGTTTCAGTTGGGGCTGAGATCTGGGCAGGCAGGTAGTGCTTGCATCCTGCACTGTTCTAGGGAAACATGGAGCTGTCAGAAACACTGGTGCACCTTAAAACTGGACACCTAAGGGCAGGAAGAGACAGTGATGCAGCCAAAACTCTGTTTATAAAAGGCAGCAGGAGCTTTCTGCTGACAGCTGTCACTTGTCACAATACAGTCAATTTTCCACTCCACAGAAGTTTACATTCATGACCCTGTTATGATCCCTTTCCTAAGCCCTAACTGAAGAGGAATCCATCTTCTTTAGCATCATTTAGGTAATTAGAAGAAAGCCACTGGATAAGGGAAGATCAGGTACAACAATGGAAGTATAGAAAAATCTTTCCTTTTAAACTTTTAAAAGAATGTTCAAATAAATTGCTACATCAAAGTTCTAAAATGTCAAGAATTCCTATTATTTCCTGCTGTGACTATAGCCAAGAACTTTCTAGAACACTGCAATCTCTTATTCCATGGAGTAAAGGATAAAGACTAATTTATTTGCCTGAGAATTTTACCTCCCTGAAAAGTATTTTTCCAGGGTCTCCTTGAAATAAAAGCCTGGCCCAAAAAAAAAAAAACAACTTTCAACCAACCTTTAGGGAAATTAATATTTTTATTAAAAATCTTTGATGAATCAAGCATTTCTCCATGGCAATTTAGGGAATTCACTTTTATTGCATCCTTTTTGAATGTATAGAAGATCTTCAAAATGGACCACACTCACTTTAACCACAACAAACAGCATCGGCTGAAAGTTAGGCTATAGCTCCATTTTTCTACATTGCTTTTTGTAATTCTTTTTTTTAAAAAAAGGGAGGTCCAAGCCTCATTAATGGACAATATAAACAAGGGGGTGGGGTCAAGGAACAGGGCATAAACAATGAAGAGAAGTAAAGGAGAATGTAGTAACAAATTCAATGTATATCCTACAAAATTAAGAAAAGTGAGGGAAGGGGAGGTTGGGAGAGATGGGTGAAAATGGTAAAAGAGGTGACATTGATCAAGATGCCTGGTGTTCTTAAACTGCTTTCTCAAATGGCAAGTCCTTTGTGTATTTACTTAAAGATAATAAACATTAAAATAAAAAACAGACAATATAACTTGCATACATATAATTTACCCTCCAAAAACTAGCATAATGCCCGAGTTTTATAGAAGTAACTTAAAGGGGAGGCAGTTATTATTAAAATAGTAGAAACAGCTATTTCCCAGGATACCACAATACTAAAAAATGATAATGAAACAGTTGGTTGTTTGGATCTTACAATGAATAAATTTGGAGTCTGGGGTTTTTGTTTGTTTGTTTTCTTTCAGTCTGATGGGCTGCGTGCCCAACACTTGGCCTGGAAATAAGTTTGAGTTTCCTATCTTACTCAACAGGCCATCATACCTGTCATAGTCTACCTGGTAAAGTTACCCACCAACAAGAAGATGTCAGTGCCCAGTCCCTATGGGAGCTGAGGCAGGAATGAGAGGAGGGTCATAGGGGTTGGAGCTGGTAGGAGAGATCCGTGGCCAGAGAATTGCACAGCAGGGGTTCTCTGAAGAACTTCTGCCAAATGCTACATTGAAGGCATGGATACAGGCCAGCCTGCACTTGCTAATTAGCAACACAAGAGATGGCCTGCACCAGTTAAAGACAACTCTTCCCTTTCTTCCATCCACTTTCCTCATCCCAAGACATGAACGAACAAGAGAGTTGAGAGAAAAGGTGTGCAGCGCTTTGAACCACTTAGAAGACTGAAATTAAATATTGTGCTAGGCTGAATTTTAACACCTACAACAGTAAAGAGAAGGCTATAGAGTTTACTTAAGATGTTGGTAAAGAATAAATATGGAATATTTGGGATTTGGAAGCAGCTATTGAGGGGAATCAACATATTTCGCAGCTATCATCCAAGTTGAGGCTCCTCAATAACCTAGTTATATAACTAACTTTGTCCCATAAAATAAGAAATGTAAGCTTATAACTAAAGCAAAAATCTAACCTAAATACAACAGCACTCAAGCAAAAGAGAAAGGTACTGTATCTCATGTCTATAACTAGACAAAATGTTCACGACTTCTTCCTGACCAATAGGCACATGCCTGTCATCTTAGATTTGTATAGCACCAAGGTTTGAACTCAAAGCCTCATGCTTGCTAGGCTAGAGCCCTACCACTTGAGCCATCCCTCTCACTTTGCTATTTGCTGGTTATTTTGGAGATGGAATCCAGTAACCCTCGCTGACTGGGCTGGCTTCAAACCATAATCCTCCAGACCTTGGTAATTCACATTTTAGAATCCACAAATAAAGCTCTAAGGCAATACATACCCTTTTGTGTAGGTATTAACTCTGGTGACTTCTGAGCCCTAACAGCAGACTTGAATTTTTGCTATGAGACCATATGACAAAACTTAAAATATAGCTGGCCTTCTATGTCTCTTCCATATCTGAAGATAAACTCCCTCAAGTGGAAAATGTAGAAAAAAAATTGTGTTAGTACAAAACATGTACAGATTTTTTTCTTGTCATGAGTCCCACAATGCTACAGTAAAATGACTTTATATAGCATTTACGTTGTATCAGCTATTACAAGTAATCTACAGATGGCTTGAGCTATGGGGGAAGATGTATTTAGGTTCTATGTGAATATAATGAGCACTGTGGGTTATGGAGTCCACATGGGGTCCTCTGATGCAAACAACTCCTCAGGTAGTGAAGAACTGTATTTACTATCCAGTCCTTTACAGAAAAGTTTCTTTGCTGCCTCTCTTAGACATAGACAACAGCTTAATATGAGTACATATGTAATACCCACAGGAAAGGACACATAGGAGATAGTCCAACCACCATGGATTTTGAGATCAGTAAATCCTGTCTTAAATGGCTAAGTTTAAAAATGGTTTGCTATGCACTAATAGCTAACCATTTTTTCAGATACCTTATTTTCTTGATTTTGAATTAAATGAAAAGTCTTTTTAATATGGAACCAAAACAAGACATATCTTTTGTTTGCTTGTTTTATTTGCTGGTACCTGGATTTGAACTCCGCGCTCACTCAGCTTTTGCTTTCTTTGCTGGGGGCTCTACCACTGGAGTCATACCTCCATCACAAAATATGACTGTTTAATAACAAAGAAAAGGAAAGGAAACTACTTCTAAGACACCGAGCATCTGAGGATCAAATGTAAACCTTTATTCATGTGCACAGCTACAAGTTTTCAGGTAACTATTTTTAATTGTAGTTTACAGAAAACATTATTTGTTGAGCCAAAACTCTTCATTAAGCATGTTAAATGCCTTGATTTACACTGAACTTCATTTTAAATGCCAGTTTCCTGAATTTCATGCTAGGAGCCTCAGAATTTGACAAGATCAGCTCAACTAGCTCACCCATTCCTTGCACACTGGTGGCAGAATTGAGCTGCTCTGAAATGAACCCAATTTGTTTTCTGAGCAATGGTACAGTTAGCTGACTTCCTGTGCAGAAGACTCAGATGTTGACTAACCACAGACATGTGAAGCCTGACAATGAGAGCTAGCACCCATGAGGACTGGGAAGACCTGGGACCAAACCTTCCCACTTAATCTGAAGCACCTGCTTCCACCACAACAGCCAAGTTCCCACAAGATACCATGGAAAATCACTGAATTAAGAGGAGGAGAGCCATGATGCCACCCGGTACTACCTTACACATCTTCTCTACATGCAGCAGGTTTAATGATATTTAGCAGGTCCTTCATTCAGATATTGAAGGCTAACCATGTGCCAAGTATTGATCTTGGGACTGAGCTGTAAATGGAACCAAGTCTTTGCTCTCCCGAAAGAGACAGAATTCTATGATGGGAGGAGCCAAACAAGAAACATACAAATAAGTGAATACTACAGAGTATATGGTGGGTAAGTCTCATGAAGGAAAATAAAGCTGGGTAAAAGTTGTGTTGTGGCCCTGAGTGCCTCTTTTGAACTGATGGTGGAGGATGGTAGCAGACAAGAGGGATTTCTTATAGCCTGTGTGGGGCTTTCTTTGAGTGCCCACAGGCTTAGAGAGTCCATTGATGTTTGAATGCTATGTTGTTTCTATATTATAAAGCAATCAGGAACAGGAAACATCTCAATTACATCAGAAATAAGTTGTTGAAAATGAAGAGAGCCTTATTTGTCCCCAAGGATTTTCATCAGCGATAGGGCTGATGCCCCAAGCTATTAGGGGAAGTCCTATGGACAAAAGAGGTTTAGAAATATCTATTTCCCATTGAGGCCAAGGTGAGGGATAGAGACACTGGCTTGAAATAACCCTCCCGGGACCAAACAGCTTAATGGTACACTTAACCTCTCCGTGACCCATTTTCCACATCTGCACAAGGAAGGGTTAGGAGCAGGTTCCAGTGGGTGAGCGCCTGCCCAACAAGCATGAGGTCATGCATTGAAATTATAGTACAACAACAACAACCACCTAACATAGACACAGATCTGTACAATGGGTACTGAATTACAGTCTGCAGCGTCTTCTGAGTTCCAAGATTTTTAGAGTTAAGATAATAGAATGTAGTGATACTAATATAAATAAAAGAAACGAGGGAGATTTTTTTTTAGCTATTTGGAAATCCCCCATCACAACTATGACTAGAGATAGAACTCAGATTTATAACCCAAGATTGGCTCTCTCTTCAAACACTCACAAGTTTCTTTCTGGCTTCATGTTACATTCTATTGTGGATTAGGCCAAATCTATTCTATCGTGATTAAATAGGAGCAAAGCCGAGTACCTTAAATAAGCAAGTAAACTCATAAACCTAGAGAGGCTAGCAAAGGTTGGTACTACAGCTCACAAAAATCCAATACACGACTCAGGTGACAGACGAGTAATGAGCAAGGGTATCTTTGTCCAGGACAAAGTGGGCTTGTGAGAAGGACACATGGGATCTCCAAAGCTCAAGGGCATACAGGGCAGCAGGCCTGATGGAGTTGGCATTCAATCACCAGGAAACAACATAGTCCTCCTGCCAACCACCCAAGCACATGGTCTCTTATCTCTGCCTCTCTCTACATATCTACTTCCCTCACGATGAGGGCTTGTGAGCTGGGCAGATACATGGAAGAAAAAAACAAAACAAAACACATGTCCCAGGCAAGCCTGGAGTCTTGGGAGTTAATCACTAATGGTTCTGGCTTTAAAGGAGTTTGGTATTTGCTGCTCTTTGAAAATCACAAATAAAAACAAGCAAAACAAAACAGAAAAACAACCCCCCCCCACACACAAAGCACTAGATAATGAAGGGAATTGATTTAAAAAGTGTCAACTTCCTGAAAGTTCCAAACCAGGCTTGAAGGGTCCTATGTCCCTGTTCACTCTATTTCTGAAAACACTTGTTCTATTGGCTTAACCAAAGCATGCAAAAGGGTCAGCTGGAAAGAATAAGTGTTCAGCCGACCACATTCAGTCCTGAGAGCTGGCTTTGTACCAAGAAGAAGCGAACCTTCCCTCGTACTCAGACATCTTTGACTTTATTTTTTATGAATTCCAGATCTCACAATTGTTTGTGCCAAAAGTTGAAGACCCAGATCCTAGTTCAAGCTTTGTTAATGATTTATCCTGACGCTCTTTCTTGGAGCCATTTGGTGAAAAACACAGAATCCCTTTCCTACTGTCTCCCCGGCTGACTGTTTTGAAAGAGGACAAGATCTGGCATCTTGGTGCGTGAGCTGTGTACTCTTCCCTAGGTAGCTTCACCTCTCTGAACTTTTCTCATTCAGAAGACTTGATTGCTAGTTTGCTTTTCAAGTCTGTGTGAGTTGTCACTTTTGCCAGTTTACCTCTTTAAAAGCAATGCTTCTCACCTATCCATTTTGTCCTACCATTGTGAGTGCAGTGTTAGGTTGAGGAGAAATGTGTTGAAATGTTCGTGATAGGGCATGGTGGTGGTACATGCTTGTAATCTCAGTGACTTGGGAGGCAGAAACATGAAGATCCTGGTTTGAGGGCAGTTAAGTGAGTACAATTACTAAGACCCTACCTAAAAAACAAACTAAAAGCAAAAGATCTAGGTAAATGGGTAGAATGTTTGCCTAAGAGGCTCTGAGTTCAACCCCAGTACCACCAAAGAAGAAATGATGTCTTTTTTTATTTTTTGGTTGGTCATGGGGCTTGAACTCTGGACCAGGCTCTTTGGCTCAAGGCTAGTGCTTTACCACTTGAGCCACAGCATCACTTCTGGTTTCCTAGTGGTTTTATTGGAGCTAAGAGTCTCATGGACTTTTTTGCCTGGGCTGGCTTTGAACTACGATCCTCCGATCTCAGCCTTCTAAGTAGCTAGGAGTACAGGCGTGAGACACCAGCACCCGGCCAAACACATTATTAATAATTGATTGAAACTTTATTCTGGGCAAGATACTGAGTATGCTTACCATGATGGGCTGGGGAATGAGACTTGGAATAAACTTTTCCTCAAGGAAAGTCTAATTCAGTGTGGAGGCCAGACAGGAAGACAAGCTGCTAACTCGCCTGGCAGAGTTTTTCTTCTTCTTCCTATAATCTCTGACTTTGGCGGGGGATTGTTTGGGGAATAGAAATTGTCAGGAGCAGAGCTGTTTTTTTGGGTGGACAACTGTGCTTCCTGGTGGTCTATACAACATGCTCCCTTTGCATACCCTTCTGTCCTAAAAGAAATGCATACTGGATTCCAAGAAGTTAGGCAGCAGTTTCCTCCAAGGTTCAGTTCATGGCCTTGAAGATCCCAAGTGGAGCAACGGAGGCAGGGTGGCCCTGCAGATCCTCTTGCTCCCCCTCTGTTCTCCTGTACCACTTAAAGGACCGATGCCTCCCCTGCATGCACTCGGGGCTGCTCCTAAGGACCCCCTTTGTCCTTGCCTCCTGCATCTCTGGCTAATTCTTGCTAATCTTCTAGAGTAGAAGGTGAGGTTGGAGGGAACATCGGATCTGGTTCTGTGGATGCAGGAAGAGGAGGCAGCCCCGGGAAAAGGAGGTAGAGGTAGAAGGAAGGAAAGATGGACTTCCATTGCAGGCTGGTGTTAGTTTCCCCCACCTCCCCAAATCGAAAACCACACACTTTTTGTCTGTAGGAGGATTTGCTTTCTTTTGATAATATCCACCCCAGTGAAGCGTGAATGAGGGGTTCCTTTTCTCCTCTGAATAGAACTTTGGTCCTATTTCCTGTGAAATAATAATTCTGGCTTTATCAAGCAAGCAGTATCTGTCCTCTCTGTGTTCTGTGTGATTGTGAAGCTTCCTGGTATAAACTGACAATGATGGATGCCTGCTTTCCCGGATTTCTCCCCATTCCCAATGGATAGACTAGGAGGCGGGGAAAAGTGGAAGATTCCACCAGTTTCTGAACAATGAAATATAGTGCTGATGTTCATACAAGCAATATTATTATGGAGAGGTCCAAGGAAATATTAGTCTTAAGAAATTGTGGAAGATGCTAGCAACCTATTGGATCTGGGTGTTGATGACAGCCTATGATTTCTAAAGAAATTGCTTGAGCGGCACCTTGCTATATAATAGGAACATCGTGAGCTGGGAAGGTGGCTCAGTGGTAGCGCACTTGCCTTGCATGCCTGAGGCCCTGGGCTCGATTCCTCAGCACCACATAAGCAAAAAGAAAAAAGCCAGAAGTGGTGCTGTGGCTCAAGTGGTAGAGCGCTAGCCTAGAGCTGAAGAGCTGAGGGACAGCGCCCAGGTCCAGAGTTCAGACCCCACGACCAGACCACCCCCCCAAAAAAAGGAACATAGTGTGTGTCCGATGCAATTGTTTTATTCATCCCTACTACTCCCCAACTTAGACTGTGAGCCACTTGATGGCAAAATCCCTACCCCATCACCACAACCAGCCAAGGCCAAGCTACCTTCTCATATCACCAGCCATATCACAGTGCAGCTGTTGTTGTTTTTGGCAGGAGGAAGGAATTGTACATAATTTAATAGGTTCAGCATCCCCCCCCTCCCTAAGCCATCAAGGTTACACTGTAAAGCCAGCCCATGATTGAAGAAGCAGGATATATAAAAAGACAAATAAAAGACAGATTGTCTTTCAGGCCTAGAGCAGACTGGCTGGGAAGTAGCTCTATTGGTTCATCTAAAGCTGAAAAGGGTGAATGACATTGCCTTAATCAAGAAGAGAGGGAGAATTGGACTACAGTAGCTAAGGGAGAAAGGAGAGTGCAGGAAGCACATACCTGCGACATGTCTCCAGGGCTACCCCACACCTGTGACCTGTCTATTAAGCTGTGCAGACAGATAATTCCACTCAGAGCCTGAAGCCATGATGTAGTTGAGTCATACACACAGCTCCCCTTGTTCTGATTTCATGCTTTCTAAGCAACTGACAAATTACAATTTGGGATCCCATGTATTTATTAATGGCCTGTGTTGTTATTAAAAGGTTGTAAAGAAACTTATAAAAGTGTATATAATTCAGTTAAACAAAAAAATGGAATGTGAATGGACACTGTGGTTTTAGACATGTCTGTCTTGTGCCTATTTTATCATTATGCTTCCCTGTTTCCTTTGGAGGAGCTATTTCCCACTCAGGTGGAACTCATCACAAGTTCCAAGAGGAAATGTGTACCTCATGCCTGGCGGATCTGTGGACTTAATCTGCTCTCAGTAGCTTGGACCAGCCACTCACAGAAACTGAATTTGACTGTCTGCAGGATGGCAGAGGCAATGATCTGAGAATGGAGCCAACCCAGAGTGGCCAGGACTGAGGGATGGTGGGAAAGGAGGCTGAGTGCAGAGGAAAATGTAAAGAAAAATTCCCAGTGATGGCTAGAAGTCACTGAACTCCTGGAATTTTTCAGTAGAAGTTTCTGGCCATTCTTGAAAGGTTCTGATGAATTCAGCAGATGAGAAAAGTGAGAAAACAAATGGGCGTGGAGAAGAAAGTGTGTAACTAGTAATAAAATGAATATATATCCCTCTCCCCACCAAAAAAAAAGTGCTTGGCCAGAATTTCTGCATACTTGCAAGTGTGAGCCCTCCAGGTCGACTTGACAGCTATCAGTACTCTAAGCCATGATGATACCAGTGTCCAGAAGACAATAACAAATTAAGATGTTCAGAAGAAATAATCAAACTTGAAAGGATGTCTACCTGATAAAGAAGATGCTTTGCAAAATGGTCATGCCTTCGATAATGTTCTTATAAAAAAATACAGCAATGGATAAAAAACATAAAGCAATGGATTTCATAGGCTGGCTTCTTAAAACATCCTGTAAATAGCCTTGAGCCAGACAAAAAGGAGCTCAGGGAGAGCACCCAGGCCCTGAGTTCAAGTCCTAAGAGAATGGCGCAAAAATATAATATCCTGCAAAGTAGACTGGTAGCTAAGACCAAGGTACAATCCAATGAGGCCAGTTTCTTACTTTTCTTTTTTTTGTTTATTTCTTTCCTTTCTTCTCTTTCTTTCTTTCATTCATTCATTCTGTCTGTCTTTCTTTGTCTTCCTTTCTTTCTTTCTTTTCCTTTCTGTTCAGGAGTTTGAACTTAGGGTCTGGGGCACTGTCCCTGAGCCTCTTTGTACTCAAGGCTAGTGCTCTACCACTAGAGCCACAGTGCCTTTTCCAGCTTTTTCGAAGTAGTTTATTGGAGTTAAGAGTCTCAAGGACTTTTCTGCCTGGGCTGGTTTTCAAACACCATGATCCTAGATCTCAGCCTCCTGAGTAGCTGGGATTATAGGCAAGAACCACCAGCACCCAGCTGAGGCCAGTTTCTTAAACTGGGGAAATAATACAAGTCATATGCATGGCTGTTATGTAGAATGGGATAGTAAAAAGAATGAACCAGCAGAAAATCCTAACTTGGGGATACTGGATAGTTCAATGTTTCTACTCAAGTAAAATTCCTTAAGATCAACTGAGGGAAACTGACCTGAGTCTTATAGGAAAATTAGGTAAGAGATTCTTGTTATTTAGTCAGAGACAATTTTACTCTGATTCTAGGTTTTATGCAAAGAATGTCTTTCTGTTCATTGTAAGTGGGTTTCCCACCTACTTCTAGAAGGAATCCTTCCTCATTGTAAAAGAGTCCTCCTACCTGCAATGTGGCAAAGTGTGTGTGTGTGTGTATGTGTGTGTGTGTGAATCTCATGATTTCAACATTAACTGTGTGACTAGCCCTGAAGTAGGGCACATGAGATTGAAAGACAGTGCAGGCAGCTCTGTAGCTTACATAAGGTGAGATAATCATGCACTAAAAGTTTACCTAATAAAGGCTCTCTGTTCTTACTGAGATAGAGAAGTATATGGAATCCCTAATAACACTTTACCCTCTGGATATAATCTTAGATGTTAGGTTTCTAACATGTTGTATGTCCAGCGAACTCTTTATTTAAATGTCCATTATCTATTTTGTAAAAAAAATGTATAAAAAGTTCATCTCTTATAGTTGTAAATTTTTTTGTTTTTTGTTGTTTTTTTTTTGGTCATGGGGCCTGAGCTCTTGGCCTGGGCACTGTCCTCAGCTCTGTAGACTGCACTCTACCACTTGAACCTCAGCCCCACTTCCGGCTTTTTCTGTTTATGGGGTGCTGAGGAATCGAACTGAGGGCCTCATGCATGCAAGGCAAGCACTCTACCACTGAGCCACCTTCCCAGCCCCTGTTGTAATTTTTAATGTCTTTTTCCTCCATTGAATTGCATTTCCAGCCCATCCATGGAATTTTTATTCTAATATACTCTTATATTTGAAATTTACTGATCAATATTTATCTTGAACAAATATAGTTTTATAAGTTGAAATTAATTATTTTTATTCTTGTGACTATAAAGTTCTTATTGTCAACATTTTATCGGGATTCATTTACTATTACAAAAGATATTACAATATGATTGATCCAAATGTAACTATGGAGGGGGATGGGGAAGAGGGGAGGGGGTGGGGAGGGATGGAAAGGGATGGGAAGGGGAAACAAAGGAGGAGTCAACATTATACTTGATAAGAAATGTACTCATTACCTTGCCCATGTAATTGTAACCCCTCTGTACAGTATTTTCACAATAAAAAATGTAACTATATTACAATTTCTAGTAAGTATTTAAGTGTAAGAAAATTTTATTAAATTGTCTTCTCTTAATATTACTTACTGAGACTATATTTTCAGTTAGTTTATATATTTATGGGTAAATATTACTTATTGCGGGAAAGTAACAGGATACAGCATCACTTCTATTTCTCATTTGTATTTTTTAAATTTAGTAAGCATGAAGAATCCTAATTTATTTGACTAAATAGAAATAGAAATAACTTTATTCTCCCAATGCAACTCAATTATTTAAACTCCTTTCATAAAATATCCCCAAAATTATATAGTAATCTATGTTCTAGCAATATTTAATGACCTTGAAAAATTATTTGGTCCTCTTTTAATTTTGCTGAAGTATACCACTAGACTGTGGACTGAGGGTGTAGCTCAATGCATGTGCCAGTCTTAGGGCATGAACTCAGGGCCTGTTCACTGTCCTTGAGTTTTTTGCAGGAGACTAGCACTCTACCACTGGAGCCACAGCTCCACTTCTGGCTTTTTTTGGTGATTAATTGGAGATAAGAGTCTCACCAACTTTTCTGTGCAAACGGTTAGAACCAGGATCCTCATATCTCAGCCTCTAGCACCCAACAACAAGCTGTAATTTTAAAAAATTTAACTAACCTAACTAGCATGAGAAATTATATCTAAATAGTCTCTTGGTCCCATGGTAGAGAGTATTACAAAATAACTGTTACACAAAAAGGAGCATATGAAATAATCATGAAGCAGAGAATGCAAATACAGAAACAGCATTACAGAGATATGTTGGACAGCTCATTAATAAAATGCTCAGGTGAGTGCTGGTGGCTCACACCTGTAATCCTAGCTACTCAGGAGGCAGAGATCTTAGCATCAAAGCCAGCCTAGGCTGAAAGGTCCGTGTTACTCTGGAAGTGGAGCTGTCACTCAAGTGGTAGAGCTCAGGGACAGCGCCCAGGCCCAGAATTCAATTATCTATTTTGATTTTGTGATAAACTGGTATTTATCAGTAGTACAATATTTGTAATTCATGGTGATTTCGTTTTTGTCA
This sequence comes from Dipodomys ordii, assembly GCF_000151885.1. Classification (NCBI taxonomy): domain Eukaryota; kingdom Metazoa; phylum Chordata; class Mammalia; order Rodentia; family Heteromyidae; genus Dipodomys; species Dipodomys ordii. The sequence continues at coordinate 215,527 of NW_012267404.1, forward strand.
GATTGAGTATTTATATTTTGAATTTTTCATGTTAAAGAGGGTTCCTAAATTGTTTAAGCTTCAAGACCACTAAACCTAGTCCTACTCTTGGCAGGCAGCATGCCTAGTAAGACAGAGAAGGCTTCGTACAAAACAGAAGAGAGCTGTGTATTGAAGAGATAAGATGTAGGATAATTAGTGGCTTGGGGGCTAGATTAAGCAGCAAATGTCTATTGGACCTCTAAATGAATGTTGACAGTTGAATAAATAAGCCTGCAGCTCGGAGTTTGGACAGTCATTGTTTAGTATCTGAAACACTTACATACCCTAAAATTTCCTAGGGAAAGCATAGAGAGAGAAGGAAGAGAACAGGGTTTCTGACAGAGCTCTGAGACCCATGACAACATTTACCATTGTAGTATAGAAAAGGAGTCAAAAGGTGTCTCAGTACCAATGGCTAAGGTCATAGAGGGGGAGTCAGGTAGATATGCAGCTCAGAAGCCTAGAGTAGAGATTCTCATGGAGAAGAGGAAATCAGTTTGGTCTAGCCCTCCTGGGAAGCTAAGAATGACAAAGACAGGGCTGTCAGTGACTTCAATATAGAGTAAGGGTAAGAGAAGGGAGTTGAAGGGAAGAAAGAGGAGGGGAAGGGAAAGAGTGGGAGGAATGTCCCCATTAATTCCACTAATACTTTTCCTTCCTTGGGAGGGACACATCTGTGGAAATGTGTAGGATATCTGGATCAGAAATGAGCCAGACCTAACAGTTCTGAAGGTAGACAGTTGGCAGTAATGTCTCCACAATAATGTAAATGTATTTAATGCACACAAACTGTATATTTAAACAGTATGATAGTAAATGTTATGTGATATATACTTTGTCTAAATAAATGAAATATATATGGTTTTTTTTTTGGGGTCCGGTCGTGGGGCCTGAACTCTGGGCTTGGGCGCTGTCCCTCAGCTCTTCAGCTCAAGGCTAGGGCTCTACCACTTGAGCCACAGCGCCACTTCCGGCTTTTTTCTTTTTGCTTATGTGGTGCTGAGGAATCGAACCCAGGGCCTCAGGCATGCAAGGCAAGCACTCTACCACTGAGCCACCTTCCCAGCCCCAATATATATGTTTTTAAAAAGTGAACTGGATTTAATCATGATTGTTACTTCGGTCTTGCTTTGTCTTGAGTTAATGGTTCTAGGTTTTAAAAGCAGAACAGCCTATTCTTTGGCTAATCCACTTTTTTTCTCCAGAGGCAAACAATACTACTAGAATTTTGATATTCTTCCAGTGATATTTTATGCATTCCCAAGAAAATACATTAAAATGTTTTGTGTATCGTATTTTACATACTCCTTTGAGATTTGCTTTTTACCTTGATGAAATTTCTCAGGGAATGTTCCCTATCAGTACATCAGAGTTCCAATATTCATGCTACATTATTTTTCCAGTGCATGGATTTCCACAGTTGATTTAATCAGTTCCCCCTGTAGTTCAAGTCTAGATGATTTGAATTTTTGGTATTCCAAACAGTAGATCGCCTCTTGTGCATGACAGTTACCCACTCAAAGGCTAAAGAGAATGGAATTGTCTAATTTCAGTTTTAATTGTTTTCAACATAGGTAAACCTGACTTCAACACAATTGAGTAGACATTTGGAAGTTGATCCTAACTGACCAACACCTCTAATCTTGTCAAGTGATATATATGTCTCATTTACCGAGCATGAATCCACGCTATAATCTTGGAAAACTTTGAAATAAACCCCAAACAATAATGTCAATTTCAAACAAAACAACAATTGGGTTTCATATTTTGAAAGAGAGTATTTCTGAGTTTATACATAGTTAATGTGACATTTACTTGAGTCATAGTAGACAAAAGAACTCAGAATTCTTTGAAATTGCTATGTCTAGCCTTGATGTAAAAGAGAGTCTTATAACAAACTATCCCAGATCTTGCTGCAGTAACAAAGATTGGTTTCTCACATGGACCATAACTGGGTGAGACTTGATAGGAAAGGGGGAAAGAAACTCTGCCCATGCAGTCATGCATAGGGCATCAAAGTATATGAGCACATGCCATTGGCCAGCACTCAGTGGCTCCCATTTCCTGAGAGGCTGGAATGACTTGTCCTCTGTGGTCTATTGAAGGTAACCAATTAGAGTGAATACATAGCAGTATCTCTGTTCCATCAACAAAAACTGGCTAAGGACTTAAAGTGGTACAAAACACAGAAGAGAATAATGAAGACATGAGAAAGGAGGAAAGAAAAGAATAGAGATGTGAGCAGGACTAGATAAAGACATTTGCCTTTAGACAAGTCTTTGGTAAAATGGGTGTGGAAATTGATTACAGAATTTCACATCATATTATTTATGGCTTGTGAGACATAGCGATGTGTTAGATTGACTGTGAAATTAACTGTACATGATTTTCATTTCATAGGTGAAGTCAATCATTCTCCACTAGCCTTTTTTACTGTCTTTATCAAGTTTTCAGATAAAGAACCTTACTGGAAGGGTTGGGAATGTGGCTTGGTAGTACAGTGCCTGCCTAGCATGCATGAAGCCCTGGGTTCAATTCCTCAGTACCACACACAACAGAAAAAGCTGGAAGTGGCACTGTGGCTCAAGTGGTAGAGTATTAGCTTTGAGTAAAAGAACCTAGGGGCAGTGCCCAGGCCCTGAGTTCAAGCCCCAGAACTGGCAAAAAATAAGTAAATAAATAAAAGAACTTTACTGGGTATTTCAAACATGAAGTATCTGGGATGGGAGGGTCAAGATTCGTATCTAGATACATACATGAATAATGTTCAACATCTTCAGCCATCAGGAGAATGCAAATCAAAAACTGCATCAAGACTCTCCATCTCACCTCATTGGAATGGTAATCATCAAGAAAGCAACAAATATTGATAAGGATGCAGGGGAAAGGAAGCACTATAGGCTCATGGTGGAAATGTAAATTAGCACATACACTATTGAGATCAATATGGAGGCACTTTAAAAACTAAACATGGAACTACCATTGTGGCTCTTCTATACCTTTTCTGGGTATATAATGGATCTAACCCAACATATAACAGAGAGACCTGCACTGTCATGTTTATGGTAGCACCATTCACAGTAACCAAGTCAAAAAGTTAGCCTAAGTATTGATCAACTGATGAATGGATAAAGAAAATGTGGTATATATTTACCATCTATGGGGTATTAGTCATTAAAGAAGTAGAAATTACACCATTTACCAAAAAAATGGATGGAACAGGAGGTAAACAAAATAAGCCCGATTCAATGCGATAAGCATTATATCAATAAGGTAAATTTTCTTTCATATGCAAAGTTTAGAATAAAAAATATATAAAAGCCGATCGACTCTTTGAGTAGTGGCCAACAGAAAGATGAAAAGAGAGGATGATGAGGGGTAAATGTGATTGAAATTCAGTATATAGCATACAAATATGAAAACATCATAATGAAATCCATTCTTCTGCTTCTGTTCTTGCTTTTCTTTTTTTAAAGGGAAGATCTCTGTCTATGCCATGAAGCAGGGAAGGGGTCATCATGGAGCCTCCCTGGCCACACTTATTCCTGCCTGGTACACTAAACATTTTGCTGGAAAAACTAGGCAGTGAGCAAGCGTCCTCAGAGGCTCTGGCAGGGTTTCTTTCAAGCTATGCACCATGACTAACCTCAAGGATGCTAAAAAACAATCATAACCAAGGCAGCTTGGTAACTATGAAAAGAGATGGCATATTATTACTTCAAACCCAGATTTCTGTGAGCCTAGCAACTACCCCACATCAAAATAAATAGCCATTTGCTAACACTCACATTTAAACACAGTCTAATGTATGAGCCATATCTGACTTCAGAAATGTGAATGTCTACGAGGGAGGGTCTACATGGGTGGGTTTATAAGAGTGTGCCTATGCGAGAATGTGTTTAGATTGTTAACATGTGTTTGTGTTACTGTGTGTCTGTTAACATGAGAGGGGGGGAGGGAGAGAGACAGAGGGAAGGAAGGAGAAGGAGAGGGAGACAGAGAGTGAGAGAAAGAAGAGAGAGAAGGAGAGAGAGATTCAGAGCAGGAAGAGAAGGCAGCTCTACTGGACCTACATTTCCGTAACATTGTATAAAACTCTAATTAATTGGCTATAAAGAAATGGGAACTTGCAAGGAACTGACATCAGGGCTGTTGAAAGGCTCCCAGAAGACTTAACCCACACTGGTTCTGTAATCACTAGCACCTGCAAAGCTCTAGCTTGCTGAGGAGAGAGCAGAGCACACCTGGCAGCTGACATCTGCCTGCAGGAGGAAAGACAGTGCTTCACCCCCTGAGCACAAGAGCACTGGCAACTCTTCTATTCTCTGCTGTCACGCTCAGTTGCACCCTGCTTGGATCTGCCTGTCAGCCTGTGCTGATTCCTCCAGCCCTATTCCAGGCCTTCCTATCTGCACTCTCTTCTCAAAGACTTGTTGCCTCTACTTGTGTGCTCTCAGAGGACTCTGGTTTCTATAGCAACGGACTGGATGCCCTGCCTACCTGGTATGATGTGTGTGCCCACCTGCCAATCCATGTGGATTTAGCTCAACCCTCAGCCTGGCCTCTCCATCTAGTCAACAATGCCGATCATTGGTCTCATCCAAGAATACAGCATGGAAAATGGAGATTCAGTAAATACACAAATAATTTTGTAAGCTGTTCTAATCTTGTAGTCCTTTGCTCCACTTTATCTAGGTACTTTTAGGCTTACAGAAAAAAAAATATATAAGAGGTCAGCTGTCCATTGGCTTGCTATGATGTTTTCTCAAATACCTGTTGGAAGAGAAGATGAATTCAAATTTATTTTTAATCTAGGAGAAGCAGCATAATGCACTTATGAAGATAATCTATTTTTGTGGTGTTTTCTATCATGTGTATGCTTTTTGTTTTCATGAAGGACTGAATTGGAGGAAGAGAATAGGTAAAGAAGTTTTTCTGAGGGCTTTCTGCAATCTGGAAGGAATAAAGTTTGTATAGCAGAAGTCACAAAGTCCCAGAGACTGTGATTTCTGTGTTGCAACTGGATTCACATTTGCAGTCATCCACATCACCAGAAGAGCATGACTAATGTGTGTTCTGGAGGACCTAACAGAACTGTCTAGTCCAATGCAGAAGCAGAGGTGTGGAGCTCTGAAGGTTCAAAGAGCAATCTCCCCTAGCAGCTGAAGGGCCTCTTAGAACCAACCATTCATCCTCTAGAGTTAGCTCCTTTACTACCAAAAGTAATTGCTGAGAGCAGATGACCCTACAAACTGCTTTAGCACCTTTGACTGCTAGGAAACATTCTCTTGGGAAACAGAAGCAGGGGCAATAAATCTCTGTTCTCTACCTCAGCATCTCCCTCTCCCCCAAGCAAATGCAACTTGGTGGAACAGACTTTCTGCGTGTGACATTGAAAGTAATGTGTGTGTGTGTGTGTGTGTGTTGGTACGAGGGTTTGAACTCAGGGCCTGGTCACTGTCCCTTGGATTTTTTGCTCAAGGCTAGTGCTCTATCATTTGAGTCACAGCTCCACTTTCAGCTTTTTGATAGTTAATTGAAGATAAGTATCTCATAGACTTTCCTGCCCAAGTTGGCATCAAACTGTGATCCTCAGATCTCAGCCTCCTGAGTAGCTAGGCTTGAACCACTGGCACCTGGCAGCTTTCATTCTGTTAAGCTTTTAGGCGTGGGAGGGCTCTGACTAATTCCATTTTATTTGATGATCTCAGTATTACAGGAGGGAGGAACAGCTCCACCTTGACCAGAACTATCAGCAGCTGTGGGTAGGGAGGGGAGACAGGGATTAAATGGCATGCCAGTGTCACCAGGTAAGTCAGCAGCATGAATTTCAACATAATTTATTCTAATGAGTAAGTGAGGGGATTTTCTATTCGACTATGCAGAGACAATTCAAAACTAATTCTGTGGATTTTTAAAGAACATAGTGGCCACTAACACATAAGCCCCTGGAAAATCCAAACTGATGAAAGGAATCTATTTTAGTGATTCAAGGGAATATTGAGCTGCTGATTTTGAGAACAGCAGCCAATGCAAATAAGCATGATATATTCATATATTCACCCACTTGAAAAAAAATATGAGGGTAGGATTTTTCTCCTGACAAGGCAGATTCTAGAATGTGCCAGCATCTGTACAAATGCATGCTGCTCTCTGCAAGCTCTGGTGTGTGAAGGAACCACACATTCCTTGAACATGGAGACTGGACAGAAGCTGAGATAATCCAATTCAAGCCTGCTATGAGGGAGAGAAGCAGGTTCAGAGACCTATGCCTGTTTCAAGGTCACCTTCAAAAGTAGGATGAGACCCCAGACCTGCAGACACTACGCCTAATTTAGAGCAACATCTTGGAATCCCTATGTGATTGATTCCAAGTCACAACAGCATAGCAAATGATGTTCGTTTTGGTGTTTAAGTAGATTAGCATGTCAAGGCCTTTTAGCAAGATTTAGAGCACCAAAGTCTAAAGTCACCAGCTGTTGACTTGTTTAAGGTTGTTCTGACTGTGGGTCTCTGCACACTGTGGGCACGCTGGAAATCAACTTCCAGCCTGCTTTGCCCTGAGGCTTCAGGGTGGAGCCAGTGTTGGCCAGCGCGTGGTGTGGTGTGATGGCTAGGACAGGGTTTGGCTCTGTGCTCCCTGAGATTTCTCCATGGCTTAGTTTATCAGCCAGGGTACAGTTTGAGCTCCAGAAAATCAGGCCAAAAACAATCCTAATCCATGTAGCAGGGGGCTATGGAATTTATTCAGGGGCCGTCTCAGAAAGCCTTCCAAATACTCTTTTGGGAGGTTTGTTTTCAAACTTTAGTCCAAGACCAAACCACTTAGAGTAATGTCAGCAGCTTTGCCTAAGGTGTCCCTGAGCTGTTGTCAGCAGGATTCTAAAAGAAACACACAAACTTGGGACTCGCAGACTCAGGCATGGCCTGAGAGGAGGGTCAATAAGAAATTTTGCTCTTTGTGTGTATGGCAGATACTGAAGTACTCAGAACCCCTCCGGACCCCGGCATAAGCCCTCATAGGCACCATCAATGGGCCCGCTGAGAGTCTGTAGCTATTCTTCTCAAGGCATGCCTTTGGTCGGAGGTTGCTGCCTCTCTCCGAGGTTCATCTTCCTTAGGAACAGCCTGTGATCAGTGTGGAAAGACAGTGTTTGGCCCCTTTGCTCAATTCAGCATATCTTTGAAGGGTGATCTCCAATAACACAGCTTCCCTGGGATTGGTGGAAGCTTTTGTGCTTCTGTATTAGGTGTAACTTCAGCCTGTTCCCAGGCTTGCTTATCCCTTTCTATAGATATCTGTTCCCAAGTCACTCCTCAATAAACAACCAGCATGTTGTTCTTTGTCTCAGGGAACTTTTCCCCAGGGAACTTGACCATCTGCAAACACACACATCCCACACACTCTCTTAAAGTTTCTATCGCCTATCAATAGCACCAAGCTGGGGACCATGACTACAACACAGGGGCTGGCATTGAACTCACAAAGAAGACAAACAAGATTTTGATTCTAATCATGTGACAGAGACTCTTTCATTAACAATTCCATATCAAATGCCTGGAAGGCTCCTGTTTTCAAGGCAGCCAAAGAAAGCTGCATTCATTCCCTAAGCCTGCTGAAACTTATCACCGCTAACTTGGTGCCTTAAAACAATACACATTTATTCTTTCATAGTTCTGGAGGACAGAAGTCTGAAATGAGTTTCATGGGCCAAAAGCAAGGTGTCAGCAAGGCTGGGCTTCCTCTGGAGGCTCCAGGGGGAGGATCCAGTTTCTTACCTTTTCTAGTTTTTAGAGTCCTTCCTTCCTACCTTCCTACCTTCCTTCCTTCCTTCCTTTCCTCTCCTACCTTCCTTCCCTTCTTTCTCTTTCCCTTTCTCTATCCCCCTCCCTCCCTCCTTCCTTCTCTCTCTCCCACTCTCCCTCCTTCCTTCCTTCCTTTCTCCCTTCCTCCCTTCCTCCATTTCTCCCTTCCTCTCTTCCTTTTCTTCTCTCTCCTATCACTTTCAAAGCCAGCAGCAAATGATCTGCTATAATGGTCACACAATTTTCTTATGTGTCAAATTGCACTCTGCCTCTATTTTGGAAGGACATTTATGGTTACCTTTAGGGCCCACCTAGGTAATTAAATATGTCCTCTTCAAGAACCTTCATTTAATACTGTCTATGGAGTCTCTGCTGTAAAACATGGCATTCATGGGCTCTTGGGATTAGGGAATGGGTGTCTTGGTAGGCCATTGTTAGCTTGCTCCAGAGCCACAGTGCAAATTCAGAGGCCCGGGCATCCTGCTTTCACTATGTGATCTGTCTTCACCCTCAAGTGAAGTGCTTTCTGGATGTTATTCATGCCACTTGTTTGCTGTGGTCCCAAGCTGGGCATCAGCTAAGATGCCTTCCTTTCCCTTTTTTGTTTTTGTTTTTTTTCCCCTCTATTTGCTTTTGTTGAAATAGTTGCACTATGTGGCTCAGGCTGGCCTTGAACTCACTGTGAAATCCAGCCTGGCCACAAACTTGTAGCAATTGTCCCACACCAGCAGGTTGACGACTGGCATTACAGTTGTACATCATGGAGCCTGCCTTGGGATATATACTTCTTGATTCAGGCCTTTATTAGGACATCCCAGTTATTGCTGATTTTTGCGTACAACTTTTTTTACCTGCAAAATTTTACCTCCAACTTACTAGAACTCATATCTCTGTCTCACTCTGCACCCCCACCCTCCCTCCAAGTATAATACACACTCTAGAGAGTCTACTAAGTTAGAATAACAGTCTCAGCATACTATGGCATTGGGGAGAGGCAAACAGATTGAAGACTAGAATTGTGGTTTATTGGCAAATAATTCCTATGTCAATCCCACAATGCAATGGCAATTTGGGCTGATACTGTCTGACTATTTCAGACAGAGATCTATATGCCAGGCTGATCTTCATCACTTATTGGCCAAAAAGAAGACTAGTATTAAATTCTGTTGGTCTTAAGAAATCACCTGCAATCTCAAGTCTCCCTCTACCATATCAATTCTTTTAGTATGCTGTTTCTACTTCCTTTATGGCGTGAAAAACAAACACATGAAACAAATCAACTTAGTAAGAGGAAAGGTTTAGTTTAGCTCATAGTTTTGGAGGTTCCAGTCCATGACCGGTTATTGCTTTGGGCCTATATGGCAAGGCAATATACCAACAACGGAGGAGGCTCATATCAAACTATTCACTTCAGGGTAGGGAAGTGAATGCGAATGGAAAAGGAAGTGACTAGGATCCCATGATCCTCGTTGAGGCCCAACCTCCAATGACCAAAAGACCTCCCACAAGTTTCCACCTCTTAAAATTTCCACCACTTCCGAAAGGCACCATGCTGCTAAGGCTACAATATGCAGGGTTTTCTAGAACATTGAAGTTCTAAATTATAATGATCATATGGTTTCATCTACATGTTTGTCCCTCCCACTGGACTGTGAGTTCCTTCCTTCCTTTCAGTCCTAATAGAGTAACTATCCAGGTTCCACCTGAGAGAATGTGGCTACCTTTTAGAAGAAAGTCCAAAAAATTATCCCAGCAGCTCTGGCTGGTCATACCCACAGGACAGGCGGCGACATTCAATGACATTTGGCAGTCAGGGAACCTGTGTCTGCCATCTGCAGACATGACAGCCAAGGCTGTGACCTGGGGAAAGCCCTTCACATGGGTCTTTCCTTGCTTTGTTTATATTTAGCACAGATGAAAACGTACTGCTGAAACTCAGTGTCAGGTAGAAAACAGTAACTAAAGAAAATAAATAAGACTTGTCACACAGTTGATACCTTTCTCCCCATGAGGACATGCACACCTCAGGTTTGTGTTTTTGCTGTTGTTGTTATCCTTAGTTTTTAATTTTTTTTGTTTGCTCAGCTTTTGTGTGTTTGTTTTCAGTGAAATCCAACCCAACGTCTCCCAGGTACTAAGAAGTAGTCTGCCACTGTGCTACGGTCCCCAGACTCAGACTTTACACAAGGGACCAGCCCTCTCTGACAGCTCTTTCATGAGATGTATACAAGCATTTACTGTACTGAAAATGACTCAGAGGGAAACAAGCTAAATTCTCAGTCTCTGATTTTTTGCTTATTTATTTACTTATCATTTATTCATTTATTTTTATTTGTTTGCTTTTCTGAGACAGAATTTCACCAGGCAGCCCAGTCTAGCCTCAAATATGAGCTCTTTCTGTCTCAGCCTCTGAAGTGCTCAGATTATAGATAGGCACTACCATGCCAGGATGCTCATTCTCAACTTCAAAATAATCTCTATATTTAATTTTTCTTAACTGAGAAATATTTTAAACATATAGAAAGGTACAGAAAAATAAAGCAGAAAACCATATGCCTAATGTTAGGGTTGAAGAGCCATTAGCCTTTTTCCATGCTAGCATTTTCAAATCACTAGTAACAAGAACAAAGCAGAGGCAACAGCTAAAGCCACAGACCTCCTTCTCTACCCTCCCTTCTCATTCTCCACAGAGGAACCTCTGCCTGAAATTCTCATGCATGATTCTGTTCTTCCACTAAATATACATAATTCTCAAAACGCATTTACTATTATTTCAATGCATTTAGAAATTCCATTAATGGCATTGTTTTGTACACATTCTCTTCCAACTTGCATTACTTACTGAATGGTGTACCTTAGAAAGACATGTTTGTGTTTAATGGATAAAATATAGGCCTAGTATATAAAGTGCTCTTACCCACTTACCTTTGGAGGGAAGATTTGTGATTGGCTTTATTGTTGTTCGTTGCAATGAACATGTTGCAAATGCATATCTGCATACATGTATGGAATTTTTTAGTGTAAACATATAGAAGTAGAATTGCAAATTGACCTTCATTATTACTGACAGATTGCTGTTGCAAGTGATTGTGTTTGTTCAACTCCCACTATGCTAGGCTAGAAATTATTATTTCCCTGCCCCATTAGCATTCCTTGAAAGGCTTTTTAAATTTTTCCAATCTGATACTGGGAATGGCATTTAATAATTTTAACTCACATTTCCCTAACTACTCATGATCATTAAGTATTTTACATATCTGGCAAGCAGTTTTGTGTATGTATTTGTGTGTATGTGAGAGAGAAAGAGAGAAAAATAATTCTTATGCTCTAATGCACATAAATTTATAACTATAATTTCCAGCAATTAATTTATTAGCATTGCAAATATCTTCAGTCAAACTATATTTTGTCTTTTAATTTTGTTTCATATTTTCTTTTACAAAAATATGGTTAAATCTTTGTCCCTCTGGAAGAAACTTTGGTTAGTATGGTGAAATAGATACCTAATTTTATCTTTTTTCTTTTTTTTTTTAAACGTTTTTTTTTTTTTTTGGTCCGGTTGTGGGGCCTGAGCACTGTCCCTCAGCTCTTCAGCTCAAGGCTAGCGCTCTACCACTTGAGCCACAGCGCCACTTCCGGCTTTTTTCTTTTTGCTTATGTGGTGCTAAGGAATCGAACCCAGGGCCTCAGGCATGCAAGGCAAGCACTCTACCACTGAGCCAACTTAATTTTATCTTTTTTCTAAATAGGAAGCTAATGATTAAGGATAGTCCAGACTTTCCCAAGGCTTGAAATGCTATTTCCTTTCAATATAAGTTCTCACATATAAGATAGTCAGTTCGTAAATACTATGCTGTCGATTCATTTGTGTATCTTACCCCCATGCTGGAATCTTAACATTACGGTAGCTAAACAAAGTGTCTTAACAGATAATGAAGTTATTCCTCTTATTTTATTCTACTTGGTTCATTTTATTTTATTTTCTTCATTTTAATCTTAAATTTGTTTTGGCTTTTATGAATCCTTATCCTTCCAGTACTTCAGGATCAGCTAGCCAGTGGATTCTGAAAATTCCTGGTGGTGGTGGTGTGTGTGTGTGTGTTTGCAAATCTATAATTTTCTCTCCAAAGTACTGTTTTAGTTATTTTTGTTTCAATCTACAGCTTTCCCCTCATTGTTCGGGTTTTAGATACTTTTAAAAATTCCATTATGGTTTCTGCTTTGACTCATTAGTTATTTTAAAGTGTTTTCTAAATTTCCAAACATGTGGTTCCCGTTTCTAGTTACATTTTTGTATGTAGTTCCTATTTTGTAGTGTTATGAAAGGAAATAGGTCTGTGATATTGATTCATTTGTTATTTTTAAGGGCTTGCTTTGTGACCAGTATGTGGTCATTCAAAAAATAAGTTCAATATGTATTCTTTATATTTTAGGTATGGGAAATACCATCAAGCTATCAAATTGTTTTAAAAATTATCATCTATATTTAGTAATAATTTGCTCAAGCCATTCAAGAATTCTATTATGAAATCTCACTATGATGGGGATTTCTTTAGTTTTTAATTCTAATCATTTGTGGCTTATATAGTTTTGGAATACATTATTAGATGTCTGTGGACTGAATTTTTTTTTTATCTTTTCAAGGAATGCTTCCTGATCTGTGATGATTACTCCTGTTTTCACCTCTTTTTCCCCTTGGAATTAAACAGGTCCAGGACTCTGATACTATTGAAATATTGAATGGTGTTAATTCACATATACTATTTCATCTGCGTACAGTTGATCAATCCTCTGTGTCTATTGGCTCCACATTTATCGATCCAACTATTTATGCTTTGAAAGGATTCAGAGGAGAAAAATTGTGTCTGTACTGAATATGTATAGTCTACGGCCATACCACCCTGAACGCGCCCGATCTCATCTGAATATGTATAGTTTTCTTTGTCATTCACCCTTAAACATAATTAAAACAACCACTTACACATAGTATTTACATTGTACTAGGTAGCCTAAGTAATCAATTGATGGTTTAAAGCATATGAGGAAATGTGCAGAGTGTACTGCTATTGCACATCTTGTATAAGGGACTCCAGCACCTGTGTCTTCATAGCATCTTCCTTAAAAATAAGGACTTGTTCAAAAAACGAACTTTATAACTTTGGTGGGGGGGGGACAGGGAAGGGGGAGGATACGAAGGGATGGGAAGGGGAAAAAAAGCAGGAGGCTAGAATGCTTGATAAGAAATGTGCTCATTATCTTACCCATGTAATTGTAACCCCTCTGTACAGTATTTTCACTATGTATATATATATATATATATATAAAATAAGGACTTGTTTCTGATCATTAAGGTAAATGCCCAGGCATGGGATTGCTAGGTCATAGGGGAGCTCCATGTTTAGTCTTTTCAGGAACCTCCATACTGCTTTCCAGAGTGGTTAAGCCAGTTTACCATCCCACTAACAGTGTAATAGTGATCCCTTTTGGCCACACCCCCACCAACATGTGTTATTTGCTTTATTGATAATGGTCATTCTAGTTGAGGTGAGGTGGAATCTCAATGTAATTTTGATGTGCATTGCTTTTATGGCCAGAGATGTTGTCTAATGGCCATTCTTATTTCCTTTCCAGAGAAGTCTCTTTTTAATTCTTTTGCCCACTTTTTAATGGGGTGGTTGTTTCTCTGAGGATTTGTTTAGGGAGGTGGTTAATTTTTTGAGCTCTAAGTATATTTTTGATATGAGGCCCTTGTCCTGTTGTACAGCTAGTGAAGATCTTCTCTGAGTCTGTGGGCTTTCTATTTTTCTCGCTAGCTATGTCCTTTGTCATGCAGAAGCTCTGCAGTTTAATATGATCCCATTTATCCAGCCTTTCTTTGATTTGTGGTATTTCTGGATCTTTATTTAGGAAGTCTCAACCTTTACCAAGGAGCCTTAGTGTTTTCTCTATCCCTTCCCGTAGTATTTTCAAGATCTTTGATCCATTTGGAGTTGATTCTGGTACAGGGTGTGATATAAGGATCTGACTTCAGCTTTTTTTACACGTGTATATCCAATTCTGCTGGCACTATTTGTTGAAGAGGCTGTCTTTCTTTTATCTAATGATTTTAGCTCCCTTATCAAAGATTAGCTGGCCATAGATCTGTGGAATCATTTCTGGGTCTTCAATTGTATTCCATCGGTCCTCAGGCTTGTCCATAGGCCAGTACCAAGCTGTTTTTGTAATAATAGCCTTATAATAGAGTTTGAAGTTTAGTATTGATATTCCTCCAGCACTGCTTTTCCTACTAAGGATTGTTTTTGCTATTTGTGGTCTTCTATATTCCATATGGATTTTTGGATTGCTTCTTCTATTTCATTAAAGAATGATATTGATGGGTATTATATAGAATGTGTAGATATCTTTATAGCTAAGACATGGAATCAATCTTGATGCCCCTCAGTAGATGAAGGGATCAAGAAAATATGGTATATATACACTATGGAATTCTATGCTTCCATAAAAAAAATGACATCGCCCCACTTGTAAGGAAATGGAAAGACTTGGAAAAAATCATATTAAGTGAAGTAAGCCAGGCCCAAAGAAACATAGGCTCCATGGTTTCTCTTACTTGTAATAATTAGTATATACCTATGATAGTCCTAGCAGAAGTTCACAATAGCCCAATAGCTATGTACATATGATCATATAAAATTATGCTAATCTAAATGATTTCCATAATATGGAACAAGTTTTGTGTGTGTGTGTGTGTGTGTGTGTGTGTGTGTGTTTAGTGTACTGTTTGCAGTTATTTCTTTTGTCTTTTTTTTTCCTCCTCTGGTTTATTCCCAATGGTCACTGTTTCTGATTTCAGTACCCTTTGTCTTATACACAAGGTTTTCTGATTTGGGGAAGGGAAGGGAAATCACAGAAATAGTACGACAAAGGGTGAACCAATGCAACCTAGACATGTTGTTGGAAATGAACTTTATAACTTGGTGGGGAAGGGAGTCAAGGGGGAAGGAAAGTGGGAGAAAACAAGGGAAGGGGTAACACTGCTGGAAAAGAAATGTTCTCATTACTTTACTTATGTAACTGTAACCCTTTGTATGTCACCTTTACAATAGGAAAAAATAATGTAATCATGTTGGATTGGATCTACTCTATCTCATTTTACTTGACTTCCTTGGTAGTGTTTATCTCCAAATAAAGTCACCTTTTCAGATATACAGAGTTGAGTTGGGGGAAAACATGACTTAACTTCTAAGGATAAGATAACTAATATAAGAATAAGTAGAAGAAATAAATACACTTTTTGTGTTTCCTGGAGAAGCTAGCATCAAGCCTAATTTTAAAGGATAAGTTGGTCTTCATTCTTCATAAGGAGAAAAGGAGTTCATCCCACAGTCCTCTCTTACTCTCTAGAGCAAGTGAAAATAATGAATCATTGTAGGTGAGGTGGATAGAAGATCAAGACACTTGGAAATGACATTAGATTGTTGAGGTCCGAATCAGAGAATAGATCCAAACAAGAACTTCCAAACATCAGGAGTTGTCTTACGATGGAAGTCAGTAATCCCACAAGTAAGTGCTTGGCAGGAGAGATTGAGGCAAAAGCCACTAGTGGATTCTTTACTGAAGAAGCAAACCAATTTTCAAATTTTCACATGTACCCATGAAGATGCCCTGGTTGGGGGGGGGGAGGGGAGGAAGGAGGCCTAAGAGAAGTAAAACTAATCACACCTGGGGAGAAATAATACCCCAGACATAGGACAGAAAGTTCCTTTCTAAATTCTGAGAGATAAAATGAGCAGCGAAAGAGGGCAAAGGGAGAAGACACTGTCTCCAGTGAAGAGGGGTTGAGTTCCCAAAGCAGAGCTTTGGGCAGCCATGTTTTCTCCGAGCCATCAACTCTAGGCCCAAATTATAGGGTCAAGAGTATGTGAATTTTGGCCCAAGATGAATAAACCTGGCCTCAACAGCTGCCACCCACTCTGGAAATTTGCGTGTTCAAAGAATGTGAGCACTTGAGACTATTTCTAGTTCCAGCTGCTCGGTGATATTAATAAAGTTCTAATTGCTAAACCCACGTGGACTGGACCTGGTGTCCATTTTCCTGACCCATGGAAAATGTGGTTTGGAGGCCGAGCTGTCAGGCCCAAATCACCTCCAGAGCTTGCCTATTGCAAGCACATTTCATCACCAAAGCAAGACACTAAGCTTGGTCAACGGCCTCATTGTGACTATTTGTATCCTCACCCTGAAGCCTACGTGACAGGTTAGATTCCTGTCATAGGAACATGGCACCACGCTTCTCCCAGGCCCACATCCCAGGTTATGTGACAGGGAGAATGTCCATGAAATCTTCACACCTTGAACACGAGATTCTCTCCAGATAATTTAATATAGAAGATGACACCTTTGGCAAGTCTGTAGACAATGACAACTGGAGGTGAGGAGAGGCTATATGTCTGTAACTCAAATGTTTAAGAGGAAACACGGACAGGTTCAGTGTTTCTAGGGATAGCTCTCCTCCTCTTGCCTACTCCACCAAGCTACTGGATACCTATCCTTCCCATCCGAATGTGTCTTACTACTCAGTTGCTTCATCATACTATACTATATATTTCCCCAAGCTAATTATCCATTCCTTGTTCCTGGCTAAGAGTAACAATATCCATGCTTCACATGTTACATTTTGATACATATCTCCAGTTCTCACAAAGATTCTCCATTCCTAAGTTGATTCACTTCTCATTTGTTTTTCTGGCATGTGAAGGTAGTTCTTGGATATAGCTTTGTTTCTTCTTGAGTTTTCCAAACAGATCTTGGACTTCATAACATTAAATGACCTTTATGAGAACAAAGTACCCTCAAAATGTGCCTTGCTAATCAATGGCCAATGAACAGAGACTCATGTGTTCCTAAATTTTAGGAAATTCTGGACATCGACAAGCTGTGTAAAGAGTAGTGTTAAAGAGTCTGTACTCCACAGTCAGCTTACCTGAATTTAAATACTGAATCCTCTGTAGTTTATGTGACCTTGGGCAAGGGTCCTAACTGACCTGTGCCTTAGCCAGTTTACATGTAAACCAGAGGATAGTTGTGAACATTAGGCAAATTCTCATGAGCAAAATGCATTTTAAAAATGAAAGCTAGCCATTTCCCTGGAGGTGTCGTTCAAGTTGTTAGATTGTCTGCCTAGGGAATCAAAAGCTCTTGGCTTAAATCCCCCTTCTCCTACCACTACAGGAAGAAGATTTCAGGGATGCAAAGCTGGTCCAATTACACAAATCAATTAATATAGTTCATCACATAAACAAGAGCAAGGATAAGAACCACATGATTATGTCAATATTTGCAGAAAAAGCATTTGACAAGATCCAACACTCCTTTATGATCAAAGTTCTGGAAAAACTAGGAATCCAGGCAACATTCTTAATATAATAAAGGCTGTGTATGACAAACCTACAGCCAACATTATACTTAATGGTGAAAAGCTAAAGCCATTTCCTCTAAACTCAGGAATGAGACAAGGATGTCCACTCTCTTCACTTCTCTTCAATGTAGTACTAGAATGCCTAGTTAGAGCAGTAAGACAAGATGCAAACATAAAGAGGATCCAAATAGGGAAAGATGAAGTAAAACTCTCCCTATTTGCAGATGACATGATCTTGTATTTAAAGAATCCCATGGACTCCACTCCCAAATTACTCAAGCTGATCTGAAACTTTGGCAAAGTAGCAGGGTATAAAATTAACCCTCAAAAATCAATAGCTTTTCTGTATGCCAACAATGAGAAAAGTGTGGCTGAAATCAGGAAAGCAACTCATTTTGTAATAACCCCCCCCCCCACACACACAAAATACCTAGGAGTTAACTAAAGAAATGAAGGACCTCTACAACGAAAACTTTAAAAACCTGAAAAAGGAAATTAAAGCAGAACTAGGGAAGTGGAAAAACCTCCCGTGCTCCTGGACTGGGAAGACTAACATTGTGAAAATGGCAATACTGCCAAAGGGTATCTACAAATTCATTGCAATACCTATCAATATCCCAACCTCATTCTTCAAGGAAATTGAAGAAGCTATCCAAAAATTCATATGGAACAAAATAGCAAAAACAATCCTTAGCAGAAAGAACAGTGCTGGAGCAATATCAATACCAAATTTCAAACTCTACTACAGAACCATAGTAATCAAAACAGCTTGGTACTGGCACAAGAACAGACCTGAGGACCAATGGAATAGAACTGAAGACCCAGAAATGAACCCACAGACCTGTAGCCACCTAATCTTGGATAAGGGAGCTAAAAAAAAAACAGACAGAAAGAAAGACAGCCTCTTCTGTAAATGGTCCTGGCAAAATTGGTTAAACACCTGCAGAAAACTAAAGCTAGATCCTTATCTACCACCCTGCACCAGAATCAACTCCAAATGGATCAAAGACCTCAAGTCAAAGCAGACACCCTGAAAACATTACAGGAAGAAATAGAAGAAACTCTAGGGCTCCTTGGCACAGGCTGAAATTTTCTTAATAAAGATCCAGAAACACAACAAATCAAAGAAAGGTTGGACAAATGGGATTTCATGAAACTGCAGAGTTTCTGCATAGCAAAGGACATAGCTAGCAAGATCAATAAAAAGCCCACAGATTGAAAGAAGATCTTCACTAGCCATACTATGGACAAGTGTCTCATATCTAAAATATACTTAGAACTCAAAAAACTAAATCCCCCAACAACAAATCCTCAAAGAAACAACCTCCTGATTAATAAGTAGGCTAAAGAGAAGAGGAAAGAAGAATGGCCAATAGACACATGAAGAAATGCTCAACCTCTCTAGCCACAAAAGAAATGCAAATCAAAACAACATGAGACTCCACCTCACCCCAGTTAGAATGACTATAATCAAGAAATCTAATAACAACAGATGTTGGAGGAGAGCAAAAGGGAACCCTACTGCATTGTTGGTGGGAGTGTAAACTTGTTCAACCACTTTGGAAAGCATTATGGAGGTTCCTCAAAAGACTAAACATAGAGCTCCCCTATGACCCAGCAATCCCACTTTTGGGCATTTACCCAAACGATCACAAACAAGGACATACTGAAGTTATGGGCACAACTATATTTATTGCAGCATTATTCACCATAGCTAAGATATGGAACCAACTCAGATGCCCCTCAGTAGATGAATGGATCAAGAAAATGTGGTATATATACACAATGGAATTCTATGCCTCCATTAGAAAGAATTTGTTAGGAAATGGAAAGACTTGGAAAAAATAATATTAAGTAAAGTAAGCCAGACCCCAAAAAACATAGGTCCTATGATTTCCCTTATTTGCAATAACTAGTATAAGTCTAGGACAAGCAGAAAAGGTATATATGACCAGATAAGATGATGTTAAGCAAAATGAACCCTAAGATCAAGACACAAGAGATTTCATCTTTGTTTCTGTGGTTTTTAATGTACTTATAATGTACTATGTGATGTTTTTTGCTTCTTTTGTATGTTTTTCCTCCATGGTATAACCCCTCTTTTTACTTGATTTGATTCTGGTGCCCTGCATCTTATATATACAGTTGTCTAATTTGGGGAAGGGAAATAACAAAATGCTGAAATAAGGATACAGGTTGACCCCTTGTAACAATGAGATGTGCAAGATGTTGAAAGCGAATTTTACAACTTTTGGGTGGGGGAGGGAGGAGTTGGGTAGGTGGAGAGGGAAGGGATGGTAGGAGAAAAACAAAGGAGGAGGTAACAATGCTCGATAGGAAATGTACTCATTACCTTACTCATGTAACTGTAATCCCTTTACAATAAAAAATATATATTAAAGAAAAGAAGAGGAAGAGGGGAGGAGGAGGAGAAGAAGGAGGAGGAGGAGGGAGGAAGGAAGGAAAGGAGGGAGGAGGAGGAGGAAGAAGGAAGAGAAGGAGGAGGAGGCCAGGTGCCGGTGGCTTACATCTGCAATCCAAGCTACTCAGGAAGCTGAGATCTGAGGGTCGTGGTTCAAAGCCAGCCTGGGCAGAACTCCCCATGAGACTCTGGTCTCCCATTAACCATTCAAAAACAAGAAGTGCAGCTGGGGCTCAAAATGGTAGAGTATTAGCTTTGAGCAAAAGAACTCAAGGACAGCACCCAAGTCCTGAGTTCAAGCCCATAACTGACAACGAGAGGAGGGGGAGTCCTCTTGAACTTTAGTGTTCAGCTCAGCATCATCTCCTGTTGAGGTCTAATAATCAAATGCTGAATTTGCACAGGTGTTTCTCAACAAGTTGTGCTGGTTCCTGTGTGCCAAGTATACAATAGGGTCAAACAGAAAAACCAAATATTTTTCCACTACCAGAGGGGTGGAAAATATACTATTTTTTGCAGAGTCCTGGCTCACTGAAGTCAGAGGCAGCTCAAAGAGGAACACATAACCCTTAATCCACAGCAAGGCTAGCAAACCCAGCCTGCATGAGGAGATGTCATCCTTTAGGCAGTGGAAATTTTTGAGAACAGCCTTTTGGAGGTCAGCAGCACCT
>NW_012267404.1:240864-279868 GCF_000151885.1 Dipodomys ordii
GAATGGGCTTTGGGAGGCATGTCTTCTCATGAACACAGCCCAACAACAAATGTTCCTAGAGGCTTAATGTGGCTCCTTGTCCCCTTTAAAGTAGCCTCTGGCTTGTCACTTCTCTAAACTATGACTTTCACAGCTTACTGTAGGATTAGGCACTCAGGTAACTATTAATTCTTCCTCACATTTTGTCTTATTTTTTTAGAATTCATAGGTTCTAATTCTACCACCTTCTGGTTTCTCCTTGTTCTATGTGTCTTCATCTCTAGCCACTCCGTGCCACAGTTCTCCTGCACACTTGGCTTCTGTGTTCTACATAGGGTCTTGGCAGCCTAGAACAGCTTCCCACCCTCCTGAAGGTACCTCACTTCACACTCTTCTTTCCCAACTCACAGTCAGTGAATGTCATTTCCTTTTCCAGGCTGGGAATTCCCCCATGGTAGGGCTTCCTAAACCGCAGAAAACAAACATCACCTAGAGAAGAGTTTTCAACTATGGACGCCTTCTCATCTCTGGTTGCTTCCAGGAATGGGGGTGGGGGGGGGAGGCAATCATTTACATTTGAATGAGCTCACAAGTAATTCTTGTTTAGTCTACAGATCAAACCCTAACTACTACTATTCAGATTAAATGAAACCCCCAGCTCAGTGGTCCCAGAGCTCCATATATATACTCTATCCAAACTTGTTAAGATCTCCAGCAGTCATCTTCTTTCTCGTGCTGAAAATCATCCACATATGAGAATATATAGTTTGAAGGAAGTTTTCAGAGGGGTCCAGAATGTACTGACTATAAGCTTTTGGCCTAAAGGATCTACACAATGTCAGGGGAAATTTTTGAATGCCATTATTTGTATTATCTCTAGTATCTTTGGGTGGAAAAATTAATCTCTACAACAGTATTTTCACCAAGGAAGATTTGCAAATAACCATTCAACCAGAATGATGGGATGTGTTTGATTAATAAGCCAGAAGTCACTCACTCCCCATTGTGAATCTACCTTTTAGGAAGGCATGGCTATCGGATAATAGGGGAGTTGATAAACAGAGGTTTTGGAGTTAGTCAGATCCAGAACTCCAGCTGTCACTTCCTAACTATGTGACCTAGGGGGTCACAGAGAATGGAGTAGAGGCCATGCAAGACAGTAGAGAGTAATAGTTAAGCAGGCAGGCTTCCTGGGCTTGAATTCTGGCTCCTCCCCTTATCGACTGTTCCACTGAGAGCAGGTTATTTAACCTCTATATGTGATTTCCTTATCTGTAAAATTGGCTTAAAAAATGATTGAATGAAACTGAAGCATATTGCTTTGCTCTTTCATAGGTAAAGTGAGTTCAACTGCAGTCATTTCAAAGGATTCAAACTAATACCTCCCTCACAACCTGATTTAGAAATTTAAATAAGTCAATTTTAAGCATGATTGCTACATGGTAAGCACCACACAAAAATTATCTCAAAGCATGGACCTTGGAGGGAGGAAGCCCAGAAACACTCTACTAAGGCTTAGGCTTTTGTCTCCTCTAATTTTAGGTTAACTCATATGAAACTCATTTATGTACAGTATTTCAGAACCATTTCAGAATGGTTACATATTCAAAATTTTATGTGGTTAAACATAATAGATTACCCTATCTAGCCTGGATTTCCTCTATATTCTGTAATAACAGGTCTATTTCTTCTTGGCATTCCAACATTTCTGCCATTGGGATATATCTTGTAAGATGAATGTCTTCCATATGGTTCAATTTCTTTCCCTTCTTTCGGAGCCACCAGTATCAGGTAATCCTTTCATCTCTATTTACTCATGGTCCTCGGGTTTGTGAAAGAGATGCTAGAGAATATATTAATATGTAAGTTTGGTCTTGTTTGGGTAGGGAAAACTTCAAAAATGAACTAGAAGCTGGGTGCTGGTGGCTCACACCTATAATCCAAAATACTCAGGAGGCTGAGATCAGTTTGAAGCCAGCTTGGGCAGGAAAATCTATGAGACTCTTATCTCCAATTAACTACCACAAAAGCCAGAAGTAGAGATGTGGTTTAAGTGGTAGAATGCTATCCTTCAGTTAAAAAAAAAAAAGCTAAGGCACCTGAGCCCTCAATTCAAATCCCAGTGCACACACACACACACACACACACACACACACACACACACACACACACCAGAATGATCTTTTCTGAAGTAGTCTCTAATTTATATCTTTAAAGTATTAGAGTTGAAAACAATGACAAAGATCATAACAAAAAGTCTCTTCCAGGAACTAGTGCTGTTTACTAAAGTCAATCATTTCAAACCTATTACATATTGTATTTTAAAAGTTCCCAACTATAAAAAATATGATGCTACCACAATGGACAAGAGCAAGCAATAAAAACTACTGTAGGAGCCAGGCGCTAGTGGCTCATGCTTGTAATCTTAGCTACTCAGGAGGCTGAGATCTAAGGATCATGGTTCAAAGCCAGCCCAGGCAGGAAAGACTGTGAGACTCTTTTTTTTTGGGGGGGGGTCCAGTCGTGGGGCCTGAACTCTGGGCCTGAGTGCTGTCCCTCAGCTCTTCATCTCAAGGCTAGCACTCTACCACTTGAGCCACAGCACCACTTCTGGCTTTTTTTCTTTTTGCTTATGTGGTGCTAAGGAATCGAACCCAGGGCCTCAGGCATGAAAGGCAAGCGCTCTACCACTGAGCCACCTTCCCAACCCCGACTGTGAGACTCTTATCCTCAATGAACCACCAGAAAACCGGAAGTGGCTCTGTGGCTCAAGTGGTAGAGCACTTGCCTTGAGCTGAACAGTTGAGGGGCAGTGTCGAGGTCCAGAGCTCAAGCCCCATAACTGAAAAACAAAACAAAATACACTGTAGATTTTCTACTTGTGGAGATGCTTATGTTGGCTGGGTACCAGTGGCTCATTACTATAATCCTAGCCACTTAGGAGGCTGAAATCTGAGCACTGAGGTTCAAAGCTAGCCCCAGCAGACAAAACTGTTACTCTTATCTCCAATTAACCAGCAAAAAGCCAGAAGTGGAGGTAAGGCTTAAGTGATAGAGTGCTAGTCATGTCTGAAAAACTGAGTTAAGCTCCAGTGTTGGCGAACACACACACACACACACACACACACACACAAATGTTTGACTACTCACTATATGACATGTTATAAGTGCTTTTCTCTATAATATTGGAAAAAGTTTAAAAAGAAATTTGAATAATATACTATTTTGACAAATGTATTGGGTAATTGGTACTATTTTAGATCAGTGCTGAAATTTTTCAACTAGCATGACTGCTAAAGGGAAAAATTGGCAGAAGCCATTAAAATAAAAACTATGAAAACCCCTTATCCTACAAGTTTTTAAATTGAAAAATTAATTATGTAGATTTAGCCAGCCATTTGTCACAGAAACACACACACATATAAGCATATTAAATATAACATCATTTATAATAGCAAGAGATCTTAATGAACAGTCATGAATATAAAAATAGAATAAATTATAGTAGTCCAAAACTATAGAATACACTGAAATAATTAGGAAGGAACAGCTCCATATTACTGAAGTAGAAACATCTCCAATTACCTTAGTGGAGAGAACAAGGTTAAAAAGTGTACATTGGGGCTGAGAATGTGGCTTAGAGGTAGAGTACCTAGCATGCATGAAACCTTGAGTTCAATTCCTCAGTACCACATAAACAGAAAAAGCCGGAAGTGGTGCTGTGGCTTAAGTGATAGAGCGCTAGCCTTGAACAAAAGAAGCTCAGAGACAGTGCTCAGGTCCTGAGTTTAAGCCCCAGGACTGGCAAAAAAAAAAAAAAGTACATTGGGCAGCAGTTGGGATTGCGCATATAAGTGTGCATTTAAATATGCATAGTATATCTCTAGGTTTGAAATATAACTCCTTCTCTCCCCCCTCCTGCTTCTTCTCTTTCTCTTCTTTCTCCTCTTGGCAGTACTAGGGTTTGAAATTAGGTCCTGTGCTTGCTAAGCAAGTACTCTACCACTGAAGTCACTCCATCCCTGAAAAGTGAGTTTTAAAAAGAAATGTTTCTGGTGGTATACACAGCTTCTTGTGAAGTCTGGCTGTTGGAAGACAGAAATGGGAAGGCATTGATTTTTTGCTATGTACTCCTTTGTATATGTCAAACTATATGTAGAGAAAGATATATATGTTTAAGTATATAGTATGTGGATCACACATCATACAATACAGTAATATGCTTAATATAATATATAACATACTTATATATTTCTCACTAAAAGAAATTAAAGAAAAATCCTACCAACATTAAAAAACAACATCAACTTATTGTCAATCTTCTCTAAAATCCCCTTTTACTTCTAGATTCCATGCTTAAGCTTTGGTTTCATATTACTCATAACTCTACCACAACTTTGGCTATTGAACTAAATGTAGGTATTTTTCTTCCACCATCTCAGATTCAGACTCAAACCATTAGCTTTTCTATCCAACATGCTGGTAAAAGTACAGCCAAAGCCACAAATATAAGAAAAGAATTAGAAGTACAATTCTTCTGCACAAAAATTCTAAGTCAGTACTTTTCCAGGGAGACCAGACAACTCGTGAACTATTTTTTGAATATATCTATATAAAAGAAGATAATAAGGTGGACACCCATCAAATCCCTGGTCTTCTCTGCTAGGAGCAGAAAATTCTGCAAACTCTTTCTGTTCCCACTGTGTCCAAATACAGACTATCTTTCTTAGGCAGGCCTGGTAGCATATAGAGGACTTAGAAAATTTCATTAGTTTCAGAGACTAGTGCCAAGACATTTAGTAAGAAATGGAAGCAAGGTTATTTATTTCTTTTACGGCTTTCTAAAGACTACAACAGAGAGAAATTCTTAGAAGAGCTTAGATCACCAAGTGACTAAAACATTCATGGTTATTCACCAAATCCTCAAGTATTTCCTGAGTACTAAATTCTAGGGCACTGGGCAAGACGCCATTGAAGGGTTACAATGATGGGCAAGAAATTTATCATCTGATTCCAGGCTTCCCCAAGTCTCCCCCAGAAAAGCACTAAATTGTGTGAAACATATATTGTTGCAAGCAGAAACAGAAAAGATTTCTTGATAATTAAGAATCAGAGAAGAGTTAAGCAAAGTTTCCTCCATCTAGGACTTTTCAGATATTTAAATATGCTAATATTGGGTGTGAACCCTCTAGGGAGAGGCATGGTATATAGAATTTCCCTCAAATTATTTGACTACAATTAGCTTTGGTTTGAGCAGCTAGAAGAACTAGTGACTATGCAACATATATTAGGAAAGTAATAGCCTTGACAGTGTTGGGGGAGGTAAATGCATATGAGAAAAGTCAGATAGCAAAACAAAGCTGTCATCAACGCAGCTGAGCTTCACTGTCTGTGGTTGGCATACATATAGGAAAGAGCTTGAACTGTGAAAGGAGGTGATGGTGGCAGTCTGGAGTTACAAGGACTGGGCAGGACAGGAAGGGCTGGGGCTAAGCCTAGCAAGAAAGAGCATACTTACGAAGGGAGGGAAGCAGATGAAAACTGACAGAACTATTCAGAGGATAGAGTGTCTGGCCAAGCAGAGAGTTCATCATCCAAAGAGGAAAGGAACTGTGTCTAGGTAGGACCAGAGTGTAAAGGACTGTTTTTGCCAGAGTGGTAGTCTGAAACTTGCTTTTCGAAACCTCTAAGCAGGACACTGGAATATCCCAAGTGGTCTTTTAAGAAAATTGCCCTGGTACTCATTCATAGTAAGAATTAGGGGGTGTGGGAGAGAGTGTGGCAGGGAAAGCAGAGATGGGAGTCACAAGTTGACTTCAAGATAAAGCAGCCGAGTAGATCAATTACAGGAGATATTTTGCATAGGACACTGCAGGAAGTGAAGACTAGTGTAAAACAGACATGAGCAAAGGCTGTGGAGACTGGCATCTAGATGAGGAGAAGGATGGTGCCAGTTGCCTAAGAGAGGACAGTTTTTGAGATCTCAATTTCCACTCAGCTCTGCCAGGTTTTCCTCACTTATCTCCCCCCCCTCCCCCCCCCAGCCCACCCAACCCCCTGCAACTTGTCTTGGCACTTCCAACCGTATTTCCATAGAAACAGCTAAGTCTTTCCTATTCCAGTGATTGAAGGATTTCTACTAAAAGACACAGTAGGATCATGGTCATATGGTGGTAGGCTCAACAAGGTGCAAGAAATGGCAGAGGAAGGACCTTTTCCCAAGGTCATGGGAGAGAGGGCAGTGGATTCTAGACAGTAGAAAAGGGTCCCAGGAGCAGTTTGTACCTAGTTCAGCTCTGCCGCCCCCTTGTAAGAAGAAGGCTAGCTTCTGAGTGATGGAAGGCCAAAAGGAAGCTGTGATCTGCCAAGAGGAGCGAAAGGTCCCCATGCCTCACATGGAAGTGACAAAACCAAGTGCAGTACGCAGGAGGGACATTGAGAAGTGCAAATTGCAGGGTGACCTACTCCATTTTCTTTTTTTTTTTAACTGTATTTTTTTTGTCTTTTCTTTTTTGGTACTGGGGATCGAACCCAGGACGTTGCACTTGCTAGGCAAGTGCTTTGCCACTGAGCTACATCCCAGCCCAACCTACTCCATTTTCAAGAATATGTTTGCCATTAGTGGAAAACCTGCCTCAAGTGGGACAGCACTTGTCTTACAAGTGTGAGGCTCCCATTTCTGAACACCTTCCTTCAGTCTCTTGAATGCTGGCTTTCTGTGTCTTTGTCTCCCCCCCCCCATGCACTGCACATAGCCTTCTCCTTGACTTTTGACATCTTTCTGTGAAACTTGTGGCTCCTTGCTCTCTTTCCCGGAGCAACTTGCTCCAGGAAACTGCTCTGTATAATGCCTGTATGCTAGAATAACTCAGGAAGGGGAAGTAAAGAAAAAATTAGAAAGAAACACTTTTAAAAAAACCCCAGCAAACAATTTTCAATTAAAGAAAACTCCTGATCTCAAATATCAAGTGAAAGTAACAAAAAAGTTTGATCTTAAAGGACCATGTGAGTTGGGACAGGGTATCTTGCTTTGGTACTACTTAAGAACCTGAGGGCTCTTTAAACCATGAAAGAACAGAGTTAACGCCTTAATCTGGGTGACATTGGAATTCCTGCCAGTTCAGGGGGAAGAGATTCCAGAGTTATATTCGCATGATTTAAAGAAAAATAAGCATATTATTTCTTGACCACCACAATTAAAAATGCATATTTGCTACAAACAGAAACAGACAAACTTCATAGAAGGAAGTATGAACGTGACAATGGAAAAGCACAACGAACAATTGATTTGTGGGGCTAGGGCTGCAGGGTCAGCACAAGAAGTTGCAGATTTGGTGAACATTTGCCTGGTGCTAAGAAAGCCATGTAACTAGAGGAGAACTCATCGATCTTTGGCTGTGGCACACGTAGCTGGAATAAGAGGAGAAGGAGACGGGAAAGAAGACCTGGCCATGATGAAGCAGATGGTGAGACAGCAAACTCTGGCCATCAGGAGGCTGCAGGAGCAGGGGAGGTTAATAGCATCCATGTTTTAGACACAAAAAGCAAATCGGAGCTGAGGAGCCATTAGATCCTTAGGACTTAGAGACTGCTGACGTCCTTAAAAGTGCAATTTCAGTAAAATTGTAAAAATGGAATTCCACTTCAGACACTTAAGGAGAATGGGGGTGAGCATGCCTCTGAAGAAGTATAGATCATTCTGAGGATTTGACAGTGAAATGGCAAAAAGTAAGGGAATTGAGCCGTGTTTCCCCCCTCCCCCAGGGGGAGGGTAGTGGGGAAAGGTAGAGGAGGAATAAGCATAAGAGTTTTCTGTTGAGGAAAAATATAAGATGTAGGTTTAATAATAACTATTTCCCCATCTTCAGATATTACCAAGGGAAAACATGTAATTCTGAAACTTTATTTTTAGACAGCTAATTCACTCACTCATTCACCCACCTATTGTAAAAATAAATTTGCACCTAAAATGAAAATGTTATAAGCAATAAATGTTGTTTTTAATATTTCATGTGAGTGGATGAATTTGCATCATTTTTTCCACTCCTAGGGGTTCTTGGCTTTCTTTTACTTAACAATTATTAATATAAGGGAGGTAAGGAGCTGAGGCTTTGGATAGGAGCACTGTGGAGAAAGGTTTAGTTTGTCCATGGTCTGGAGACTGGGGAAAGAGGCCCCTCCAAAGGCAATCTTTGGGAAATACTCTGTCATGTTACTCCAGGGTTGGAGGAAGCCTGATAAAGTTTTTTAGTTCACCATTTTTCTCTCTTCCTAATGCAATGCATTGCCTTGTCTACAATATGCCTTGTCTACAAGACATTTTCAATAAAGTCCCAAGAAAATTATGGGAGCTGGTGTAAGAAGATGCCAGGGCTCCATCTCAGCTCTTCACAAACTTGAAGTTGATTTGAAATTGTTTTCCTGAATAGAAGCAAGGAAACAAGGTTAAGTATAGCTAAGTTATCTCTTGGTTCCTGTGTTTAAAATGGAAGGATGAGGCTACTAAAAATGAGAATGGGTGGATGTGGGTACGGGAGAGAATTATGGTCAACTCCTATCATATAATATTTGCTACTCTGTTGCATGGTCTGTGTGGTTCAGTGGCCTTGGCATTACTAAACCACATGGTGCTTTCCCAGGTGACTTGTTTGCATGTTCAAGTATGAGATGTGTTGTCTTAAAAATATTCAGGAACTGTGTGGTCTTTGATGTATAGAGAACTTCTGTAGGGATGGAGATTATCTGAAAGGAATCATCAGTCACTTCATGAAATATCAATTGGGAATTAAACAAGAATCTGAAAGAATCATAAAGAAAATAGACAGCTAGAAACAGTTAACTGAATGAGAGATTGGATATAAGAACCAACCGTAAGTCTTACTAGCCTATTCATACTGGCAGAATCTATGGGCTAAGGTGTGATCACAGTTATCTCAAACTCAAAGGTTGAACATAGGACAATAAAGAATTTTGTTTAAGCCAAGACCTGGAAATGTTCTAAGTACCTAAGTGAGGACAATATGAACAAAAGGTCTGGCTGGAGACAGATATGACCAGATGATTCGCTTAACTACACAGCTTAATCAAGAGCTAGGCACACACTATGAACTCAACTCCTTGGGTCTTACTTACCTCTCTACTAAGAATTTCTGTCACACAGTTGAAGTTATTTAGAACCTCCTTAGACTTAGCAAACCCAAGACAGGTAAGACTACAATTCAGGAGCCAGCTTTCTGTCAACTGTGACAAAATAACCTGAGATGATCCACTTATAAAGAAGAAAGGATTGTTTGGACTTCGTTTCAGAGATTTCGGTAAGCTCCGTTGCTTTGGGGGCTGTAGTTAGGCTGTACATAATGATGGGAGTCGCATGGAGAACAAGATACCTCATGGTGGCCAGGAAACAAAGAAAGACAGGAAGGGGCTGAGGCCTCAGTATCTTCTTCAAAGGACTCAGCGTCCTCATTTCCTTCCACTCTATCTCTTAAAAGTTTTACCATTTCCCAATAGCTCCCTGGACTGGGGCCCACGCTTCTAAACAAATGAGCCTTTAGAGGACATTGCAGATTCAAAGCATAGCAGGAGCACTCTTTCTTTCTTTCTTTTTTTTTTTTTTACTGGAACTTCTTTATTTTCCTGCGGATTATAAGAGACAACTGTTTCCAGTGAGATAAGGCTCCTTAGGAGCTTTGCTGGCAAGAACTTGCTATGTGACAGATGACATGACAATCATCTCAGAACAGTTCGGCATCCACATGAAAAGGCCTGGAATACTCAAGCCCATCAATTCTTCCTTTCTTATCCAATCTATCCCGTTAGACTTTATGGTACAATGCTTCTAAAGGCTACCTTTGCTGCCCCCACTAGCTACATTTCCCCATCCTGCTGATTTTCAAATGCTTGATTTCATCAAGATTTCCTACAAACTTTTAAGTACTGATTTCTGCCTTCCTCCTACTCTTCAGGGACTCTAACAGTAGATGCCCAGGGTGAGATCCAGAAAATACATTTGTGATAAATGCTACAAAGTTGATTCAGCTACAGATATTCCATGCTGAATTTTCAGAAGCATTCATAACACCTTCCTGCTTCTTCACTCCTTTGGGATTCAGCATCTTAGCCATCAAAGGTAGAGGTGGTGGAGGTGTGGAGACTACCAGACTACTTATAATAACCACTCCCTCTTCTATTCTTCCCTTTGCAGCTTTGGTTCTCACACAGTTTTCTTTCTTCCACCCTTCTTCTCACTGTCCTCTCTGTATTCTGGGGGCCTTCAGACAGGTGTAGGCCATCCATCATCCATCTACACAAGCCCTCCTTAGCTTTCATCTACTCCAAATCCCTTCCTTTCTTGCCCTTCCCACTTTCACTTTTGGAGTTCTCTCAGTTCTAGCCAACTCCAACCCTTCTCTTCTACAGCTTCTTTAGGTCTCCAATTACCCCTTCAAGGACACATTTATAAGCCTCTTTGAACTCCTCCTTCTTAACCTCATGGCCAAATCTGCCACTGCCAGTCATCTTCTTTGAGCCTGCTCTCGTGGCACTACAGGATAGTAGTGTCAAAGCTACACACAACCATTGGCCTTTCCATGGAACTGATGAGCCGTGCTTAAGTTCCTTAACCTGTCTGTAAACCTGTATGTTTGCTTGTGACTGTCCCAGGCTCTTCCTTAAATCTCCACAAGAACTGGCATGCCACTAGAAGGATCTAAAAGGTAAATCATCTTCACAATTGATTGTCTTCAAGACACTACTCAAAGGTCTACACTTATAGCCAGAATCTCATTTGCAAGGCCCAGAGGAAAACGAAAATGTGAATCCCTTGTTTAAGAAAGTATTAAATAGTTTCAAGACAGTAACAGTAAAGCATGGCCCTTCATTCAGATCCTGTGTCATCAACACAGGTCGTGTGCTCGAGACCTGGTCCTCTTATTATGGCTGGTTGACCCAGCATATGAGCTTAGTGACTCATTAGGACCAGATAAGTTAGTGAGGATGTAATAAGGATTCAGATCCAAGCTAGTTTTCCTTGTTTGATTACAGTCTTCACTTCTCAGTTCTGTCAGCTCTAACACAGGACTTGTGGTAAATGGAAGGAAGGTTGAACATGTGAGTGACACAGCTTAGCACCTTGCCTGAATGACTAGAAGATACCACTCAGCAGGCTAGATTACAGGCACCATCGTCACTGTTTTGATAACTCCAGTGCAGAGTAGTAGGCAATGTAATCCTGAATAGTGTGCCTGGTACTTTCTCCTTTCCAGTCCCTAAACTCCACAAAGCCAGACTGGAGATAGAAACTGGAATTCAAGCAGCAAAGAATCCCCTTGCTTTCTTTGGGACAGAGCCAAAGAGAGATAAAGAATGTGTTGTTTTAGGCAGCAGTAAACAGGCAAGGGACAAGCAGGCATTTAACCAAACAGACCTTTGTGGGGGCTAAAATAGCCCTCAGGTGACCCCACCCTAAATCCTGGCAGTGTCCAAGAACAAGAATTCAAAGAACAAAACAAAACAAGAAATACTGGAATTGCCTGCTAAATCCCATGCATACATAATCAAAAGCATGGCAGACACTGGCAAGCAAGGAATACATAAATACCGTTATCCAACATTACAGCACAAAGTTATTTTTTAGCCCAGATGCCTTTGCTCTTCTGCCTTTTCCTCCTCTAATTTCTGTCCTATGACTCATCTGGGAGTTCTGAAAATAATGAAAATTCCTAAAGACCTAAAATAGGTTCTCACCCTTTCCTCCAATATCAGGATACATTTTCTAAAGCATTTCTTTCTTCCTTTATTAACCAAACATACATGATAATAGTGCCTGGGCTGAAGAACTCATCTCCTGTCACTGGTAAATAGAAAAAATGAACCACATTCATAGAAAAGCATGCCAGAATTTCATTGATTCACATCCTGTGCCACAGCCTCTCTTTGAAATTCAAAACGCTTTCAATGACACTGCACAGAAGACATTACAGGGAAAAAAATATTTCTTAGATGAGATTGTCATTAAAGCATACCAAAAATAGAACTGTTTTTATTTAACCATCCTCACTCATCTGCTCCCTCCCTCCTCCAGCAGCCCTAGCAGGCAGTGAGTTCGTGAGCAGCTAAATCACAAGAAATGCAGAAAATAATTTCATCCATCTGAATTTTAGGAGCCTCAAAAGCAGTCGTATGAATAATGTCTTGTTAAGGTGTCTCTTTCTCTGACTGCCAGTGATAATTAAGGATTTAAAATCTAGCTGTTTAGTAATTTAGGGGAAAATTCAACCTCTTTCCCACCCAGACTCTGAATGGGTCTCTCTGCCTCCAGCTTGAGGCTTCGATTTCATCAGGACACTATTGCCATGCAGAATTTGGAAACTGGTCCATGAAGACCAGGTTCGGCCAGACTTGTTTGGTTTTGCTAGGATAGGGAGGCATTTGGTTTGGTTTGGTTTGAGTTGGGTTGGGCTGGTTTTTGAAATGTTAAATACCTTCTCATGGGCGCTGTGAGCTCCCTACCTTGTGTCCTCAACATTTTTCCCTCAGTATGTCTTACTTGAGATCTGCCACCATCACTTTCTCATCTGTGTGTTTCACAAATCTTTTTACCTCTATTAGCCTCTGACCTTCCCTGCTAGTCTCATCTACCCATGCGTTGAACC
Source organism: Dipodomys ordii (assembly GCF_000151885.1). Classification (NCBI taxonomy): domain Eukaryota; kingdom Metazoa; phylum Chordata; class Mammalia; order Rodentia; family Heteromyidae; genus Dipodomys; species Dipodomys ordii. The sequence goes on from NW_012267404.1 coordinate 253,497, forward strand.
AGTCCTGCTCTGCAGTTTACCACCAAACTCTGCTGCCCATTCCTGATGCTGCCCTCAAATCCAATTCATCTATCAAAGCCGAGTTGGCATACAACTTCTCCATTTCATGGAGAAGGTTTTCAGTCGTCAGTTCAGTGAGATAGAAAATGCAGGACTCTCGCACCAGCCAGACTTAAATTCATATATCCAGTATGAGCACTCACCACTTTTCTTTATGTCTTTGAAGCTCCATCTAGTGATTTGTAAAATGAGAATGGTTTTCTAGGGTTTGCTTAGTAGTGTTAACATCTCGACTGGTAAAAGCATAGGTTCAATTTCTAATAGGTAAAAATCCAGACCCATAGTCTAGACTGTATAGGGTTGTCAGGCTTCTTCACAGCGTCAGAGACCCAGGCCCTTCCTATTGTTCTCAGCACCTGGCTTCCATATCTATGCCCAACATGGTTGCCCACATACCATATAGGAGAAGAAGCAAGAGTAGGAGAGGGACATGCCCACTCTCCTTTCTAGTAACATTCTAGAGACATTGCAGGTGATGTCTATGCTTTCATTTCATTGCCAGAACTTCATCACCATGCAAGAAAGGCTGAACAAGGTGGTTTTCATTGGGAGCAGCCATATCCACAGCTAACCTTGAAAGGTACTAGAACCAAGGAGAGAATGGATATCAAGGAATAGTAAGCTTTTCCCGTCACTGCCTCTAAAAGAACTAGTACAAAAAGAAGTTTGGAAAATGATGATCTGGTCTGATCCCTTTTGCACAGCTGGTTGTCAAGTGAGCCACGACAGGCAGCTGAATCTCTTGGCTCAATACTCCACAGCTCCTTGACACATGACATCCTTCCTATTGTTGGTGGCACTCAGGAGTTGCTATGTTGGCTTCCGCAGCTACAACTCTGTTAGGAGTGCCTGGCTGATGGACTGACTGTCCTGCCCAGCTCCCAGTGGGCTCAGAAAATTCATTAGTGTCACACAAACCCTAGGTAATAACACTAGAAGTGAAATTGTGGATCATTATTTAGCCGCTGGACACATCTGTACTAGTAGGCAGAGGACAGCACCCAAAGTTGTATTATTCAAGAAATTTGATAGTGAGCCAGTCTCTGAATATCTCAATGCTCCATACTTTGCTGTATTTAAACAGTGATGACCTGCTGTCAGAGGCAGCAGCTTAGTCCTACACTGAATCATCAAGTAGTCATCACAGCACTACGGAAGAATGGAATTGAATGAGACCTGGGAAGAGGAGCCTGAAACAGTTGATTGACTTCCTCCATACAAGCCTAGAGTTTATGTACCTATTTCATGCTGATTACAATTTATGACACAGACCAGTAATAACCAACTGTGAGTTGTACCAGAAATCTGTGTCTCTCAAATCCATCCCCTTAATCAGGATGGAAATCAGGAGCCATCTGACGTTCTTTGTCTCCCCAATTTGCCCTTTCCTCCACCACATTCTTTCACACATTGACTTCATGTTCATCATTTCCCAGTAATTAGTAAATTATAGCCTCTGCATCTCAAATTCTTGACATTCATTTGCTGTTTCCCAGTAATTCATTCCATTTGGTATTTGCTTGGAAAAAGAAACCCAAGTACTCGCTAATGCAGCCGCACACACTCCTTGCCCTGGATGCGGCTCTTCACCTCATTTATCACATTGCACTGCTGGTCCTGAAGTCTGACAGGCAATTCAGGCTTTCTGAATGCAATTCAGGCATTGATTTTAATCTATGAAGCTTTAGCGTCTGGGCCTTGGCTGCCATGGAAATGAAATCGCTTCTTGGATACTTTTTCACATGTTGCTGCTAACTGTTCTGAAATGAGGGGTTCCAGAGACATTTCTGTGCTTTTTATTTTTTTTCTGAGTGTAAAATATCCAATATGAATAGCATCTTACCTTTAGTCATCACTGTTAATGTGGAAGAGAAATGCAACCAAAAACAAATACACAGAGTATGCTTATTTATATTCATGGCCCTATACATGAAACATAATGATAATGCCTGCTTTAAATAAAAATTTAAAAATAGATACTATGAGGTGGCCAATGCATTTAGTTTTCAATCAGGAAATCTCTAAGCCCAAGCAGGCCACTGGATGTGAGGACGCCAATGGGAAAGATGTTTAGGTTTGGGTGTGTCATCTGCTTTTCTCTCACCCACGTAGGGGAAATTGGTGGCAAGAAAATTTTTCTAGAATGTATGTGTTGTCGAGGCGGGGTGGGGGGGGAGAGGAAGAGGGAATGCTTGATGCTTATATTACAAGCGTGGTGGTAAGAAATGAGTCATCCAGCCATTAAAAAACATGGAGGAGATAAATGTATATTACCAAGGGAAAGAAACCCATCAGCAAAACCTCCATCCTGCCCTCTTCCAAATATATAGCCTCTGGAGAAGATAAAACTGTGAAAATAAGCAGTTGCCAAGGGTTAGGAGGGAGAAAGGGATGGCTAGAGGATTTTTAAGTCAGTGAAACCATTCCATATGACATTAAAGATAGGTATTTGTGATTAGATATATGTCCAAACCCACAAAACATACAATATCAAGGGGGAACTCTCATGGAAACTACAGACATTGGGTAATCAAGATATAGACCGAGCCCTCGCAACTCTAGTTGGAGGTTGTTGATAATGGATGAGGAAATGTGTGTGTAGGGGAAGGGGTGTATGGGAAAGAAATCTCCTTCCAATTTGGCTGTGAACATAAAATAGCTCTAAAATAAATAAAGTCTTTAAAGAAAAATCTAAGAGACTGGGGGGAAAAAAACCCACTCAGTGTTGGCAGGCAGCCTGCCCAGGGAATATGACACCTCCTTTGTTCCAGCGAGCCACAGAGGCTGGGAAAGATGGGGGAGGAGAGACCCCAACTGTAAAGGGGATTTAAATGCTCCCCACCCCAGTTCTTCTTTCTTTCTCTACATCTAAAGGCTCTGGCTGTCTGCCCTGACTACTCACATGGCATTCATTCCAAAGTGCAATTCCTTGCTTCAGCTTTTTAAATTCCAATGACACCGGCAAAGAATGGTGGCAAAGCAGTTGACATGTTGACATAGGTCCATGAAAGGGTAGAACTTCCATTCACCCCCCCTCCCCATAAGCATGTATCCATAAGTGGGAAACTTGATTAAAAGCAGTAATAGAAAAAGATGAACTGGAGGCATTTTTTAAAGTAGCAAATGACAGTTGAGTCACTCATGTGACTCTGTTTTCCCATAGAAGAGGCTGTTAGCTCATGGCTCAGGATAGAGAGTTGGATGGAACTTGGATTTAATTGAGTCCTTGAAGCTTAACTTCATATAAGATGAAGTTATGTTTCAGTAGCGCTTGCAACTTGTGAGGCAGATGCTAATTTCAACTCCTGTGAACAGTGAAGAGTAACTCTATAACAACTTTGCAGTAGTCTCTGCCTGTCCATTTCCAATTATCTACTTCACTTTTTTTTTTTTTTGGGTCCGGTCGTGGGGCCTGAACTCTGGGCCCGGGCGCTGTCCCTCAGCTCTTCAGCTCAAGGCTAGCGCTCTACCACTTGAGCCACAGCGCCACTTCCGGCTTTTTTTCTTTTTGCTTATGTGGTGCTGGGGAATCGAACCCAGGGCCTCAGGCATGCAAGGCAAGCGCTCTACCACTGAGCTATCTTCCCAGCCCCTCTACTTCACTTTAGGACTTGACAATTCTACCAGTTCTGTCAAGAACTACAAGTTTAGTAGCACATGTGTTCTTTCTAGGGTTTGGTTTTAGTAAAGCCAAGCCAGTATTGAAAATGTCACCAGCTCAGGTATGTGCATGCATGCTCCCTTTCTCCCAAGGCACAAGTAACATCTCTGTGAGTAAAATATCCAAACAGCTGTGGAGTTGAGTCAGTTTTATCAAGAACCACCCAGGGCATTTCTTTGGAACATAAATACAGACCTAAAAAAAATATCCAAATTTTCACATGGCTTTTGATGTGTGAGTGCTACTCTTTTGGAGGCTGAGAATTGGAGGGTCATAGCTTGAGGCCAAACCAGGCAGAAAAACTTATCACATGGATAACTGACAAATTCACGGATAAGAAACTAAAAATGGGTGTCACACTGCATTTTTATGTCCACAACTGATTATCCACAAAGGTTGGTAAATATGCGAGCAGTTTGCCCATCACTAGCAATTATCTTTTAAAATGGTCAATCACTGCTGGGCTCCAGTGGCTGACACCTGTAATCCCAGCTGAAACTCTTTTTTTTTTTTATTGTGAAAATACTGTACAGAGGGGTTACAATTACATGGGCGCATTTTTTATCAAGCATTGTAGCCTCCTCCTTTGTTTCCCCTTCCCATCCCTTCCCATCCTCCCCCTGTCCCCCAACCCAATCCCCCCCCCTCAACAAAGTTGTAAAGTTCCTTTTCAGCATAACAACTTTTACATCTCATTGTTGCAATGGGTCCATCTGTATCCCTATTTAAAGGATTTGTTTTTCCCCTTCCCCTCCACAAATTATACTGACATCAAATACAGTGAAAGCAGGGGTTATACAGTGGGGGGGGGGACGACATACAAAGCAACAAAGAAATAGTCTTATAAATGTGTTAGAAACAATCGAATGAAAGAAAAAAATTTGAATACATATCTTAGGGTTCATTTCTCTAACATCAACTTATCTGACCTTTTCTGCTTGACTCAGACATATACTAGTTATTGCAAATAAGGGAAACCATGGGACCAATGTTTCTTTGGGCCTGGCTTACTTCACTTAATATAATTTTTTCTAAGCCTTTCCATTTCCTAACAAATGGGGCAAGGGAACCTTACTGCATTGTTGGTGGGAGTGTAAACTTGTTCAACCACTTTGGAAAACAGAATGGAGGTTCCTCAAAAGACTCCATATAGAGCTCCCCTATGACCCAGCAATCCTACTTTTGGGCATTTACCCAAATGTTCACAAACAAGACCACACTAAAGCTACCAGCACGACTATGTTTATTGCAGCATTATTTACTATAGCTAAGATATGGAACCAACCCAGATGCTCCTCAGTAGATGAATGGATCAAGAAAATGTGGTATATATACACAGTGGAATTCTATGCCTCCACCCGCTGAAACTCTTATCTACAATTCACCAGCAGTGGGAGAGCACTTGGGAGGAGGGGGAGGAGGATGACGAGGAGGAGGAGGAGGCACTTGAAAATAACCCTGTGAACTATCTGTTCCCAATCCTGGACTGTAAGAATCCATCCCAGCGATCCCAGGGGGCCACGCGGAGACAGTCGCTTACAAGAGGAGGAGGATTATAAGGAGGTTTATTAGTGGGGCCATACCGCCCCACGGGGAGGGGGGGGAAGTATGGCGTCTGCCCCTATCCAGGGGGTAGCTTGTAACTCTGGGCCTAGTGGTGGGCTGCACTCTGCGTGTGTAGGTAGGTCTGGTCGGGGAGTGGGAGTGCCCAAACGTGCTGACAGGGAGTAGTTCAGGTCGGTGGAGCTGTGGACGACAAGTTGCCCTGAGAAAAGGCTTGGGAGGAGGCTGAGGACCTGGAGTGGGGAGAATGCTATCATGGACCAAAGATGCTGGTCAACAAATCAAGGTGGGGAAATCTCTGCAGGGAAGACAGACAAAGACAGCGAGTCTGGGGCACATTTGTTGTTTGGGACCTTTCTCCCCTTGGATAAGCAATTGCACATGTATGCTCTTATTCCCCCTAATACATTCTCCTTTGCATTAGCTAATTGATGTTGTATTTGTATCCTTGCAATCAAAATGGTACACTGCCAACTTTTCTCATCCTGAAACCTGGCCTCTTCTACCATCAGATGCCCCTTTCTGTGTTTGTTGTTTTCATTCATCTCTTTCCTCAAGGAGAGCCAAGCCTTCTCAACGGGCCACCCAGACAGAGTTCAAGATTTCTTGACAGGCAGGCACCGGTGGCTCACGCCTGTAATCCTACCTTTCAGGAGTCTGAGATCTGAGGATCGTGGTTCAAAGCCAGCCCCGGCAGGAAAGTCTATGAGACTCTTATCTCCAACAAACCACTCAGAAAACCGGAAGTGGCACTGTGGCTCAAGTGGTAGAGCGCTAGCTAGATGAGGGAGAGACCATGCTCAGCCTAAAGTTCAAGCCCCACGACTGACCAAAAACAAAAAAAGATTTCCTGACAATCCCACTCCCTGTGATCCTATGTTCGTTATGATTTCTTTCTTTCTCCTTCTTTGTCCTATATTTACCTCTACCCTTTCTCTGGGGATGGAGTTCTGGGTTTCATCCTTCTATTACATTACTTCTCTATGGCTGCTTAAGATTTCTTGCAAATGATCATGCAACAGTGACAAATCTGTCCCTTCCTCCATCTAAGACTGTGAACTTTTCTGGCTCCTAAATTTTAGATGGTATCATTTCTCCCTTTCCTTTTTCTCTTTTGGCATTAGAATCAAACCCAGGGACAATTAAAATTTATTTCCTCTTTTACAAAGTTGGAGAGAGAGATCAGCTTCAAAGACTTTGTTTTGAAACACATGACCTTGATTTTAATAGACTTCTAGAGATCTTATTTCTAAAGACTATATATAGAGGCCCTTGACATTTTCACATATGCAACATGTAGCAAATATTCTTTTAGACAGGCAAGCATTTGATTTTCTTTCTGTTTATGAAGTTACAGGAGACAGAATACACATACTTCTACAGGATTTGCAAAAAAGATGAGCTGATGTTCATTCTTCTAGCCTTGCCTATTGCTAGAGCCAAAGCACCAAAAGAAGTGTGGCCCTGTATATATCTCAGTTGTAGAAACAGAAGAAGAAGAAGCAGCAGCAGCAGAAGAAGAAGCAGCAGCGGCGGCAGCATAGATTATTGGTTAGTAGCAGTAAAGACAGCTGCAGCCATCAAATCTATGAGGCAATCATAGACATGATGTCACCATGGGAGTCAGTGGCCCACTGGCAGAGGTATACGCACCCCAAATGGATAGCTTCTTGGCACCGATCTTGGCTGTGGTCTGGTTTTCCAGTGTATTTGGGTTCTGCTCGTGTTTAACACTTGATATTCTATCCTCTCACAATGATTCTGTAATGTTCCCAGGGTCTTTTGGATATATCCTTTTTTCATTTAGGTTACTCCCAGCACAAAACCACGAATGATACACCTTCCTATAGTTCACTGTGGGCTGTCATTTATTTAATTTTGATTTATTCACTTATTTTTTGATCACTTGTTTATTTTCTTGCAGCACAAATTTGAAATATGTAACCCAGAAGGCTGACATACAAATGCCAGTGAATTTACTACAAAGCAAGCCTAGCAGATTCCTTGGGTCCATGTGTCAACACCACTTTCTCCTACCGAGATGATGACACATCTTGTGGATGTGTAGGAAACCCAGGGAGTCCATGGAAGCTGTGATGGAAGCAGAAGTCAAGGGAAAAGAAAAGATGGCCCGTACCCCCCAACTAGCCTGGTAAGTACCTATGTCCTCTGCATAAAATATCCTCAGAGGTACAGTAGGATCACTTCTGGGTGCTTCTCCCGTCTTATGGGATAAGTTATATTTGGTAGTGATTGTATGAATCTGGTTTATTCACCGAACCAGGGTAACATTGACAATGAAAAGGGATGGCATTAATAGCAGCACTAAGATAACAAATATAACAGCTACTGTAAGTAGAAGAGAGGAGATCTGAACAGAGAAAATGTCTTGGGGTCTCAGGCACTGAAATATCTGTGGTGGTCTCTGCCTCACAGCAATTGCTCCATATTCTTCAACCACATTCCATTTCTTTCCCTTCACAACCGAAGCTGGAGAGTGACAAGTGTCAACTTGCCTGCCCCCTGCCCACACCTCCCTATTCATGGAACCAGCAATCCATTCTTCATTCACACACATTCCTACAGAGGCAATTTCCATAGCAACAGCAGAACTATATAAAAAAGGCACCTGCGCTATGCTTTAAAGATAAATCACCCTCTTTAATAACTCTTTCATTCAAGGGAATTGCCAGCTATTGCTACTTTACAATTTCTCAGCTCTTTGTCATATAGTTACACACATACATCTCTAAACCCTGTTCACTGTTTTTCCGTTTCATTTAATTAAAAATGCTTACCTGTTTTTGTTTGTTTGCTTTTAACTGTCTTTTTCTGGACAGCTGTGATTCTAAGTATTTGAATGAACTAAGAAGGAAAGAGGAAAAAACTTTGCATGTTTTGAGTACATACTGTGTGAAACCAATATTTTTACCTACTAAAACTCATTCTCATAGACAGAGTAAGACGGAACCAAGCACATCTCTACAGCACATGCTGAGTTCTGTGTGGAACTGACAGATTTTTTTTTTACATACAGCATGCTAAGCTTTTCAAATCCCATCATGAAGGAAGCCAGAGAAAAAGAAGAGATTAGTGAGAGGGACTGTGTGGACGAAGCACAGAAGTGAGAGCAATGGGTAAGGAGAAGAGCAGTGAAGAGCCGCAAACACAGGGCTCAGGCTGGGGCTTCAGTTTCTAAATTGTTCATCTCATCAGAACAGAGGGGAAGGAGGTAGGAAAGAATACTATTGATTCATTTTCTCCTGTAAGGAGATGGATGCTTTGTGAGCAGAGGTTATCCAGTAATTGGCGCTTGCTGCCTTGAAGCCTCCATGTAACCCCTAATGAAGTCTCTTCTTTTGTAATTTAAAGAAATTTGTACATAGAGCTAAATTATAAACAAAACATTAATAATTTTTCAGTTCCCTACAAGAAACTTTCCATTTTTCTAAGACTAAGTCACTCTCCCCCCACCCATTTTTATGCTTTGGATCCAGTATGAGAAATATTGTTTCTCTAGTACTTGAACACTCAATTAATTCAATAAGGAATTCATTCATTCACATGAGAAGTACTAATATATACTAATTGCATTCTTTGACCTAGTCATGGCACTTTAGGTTAAGAAATGCTAATAGACATAAGCTTTATTCTCTTAGAGCTTGCCACCTAATTTTAAAAAAAGAATTTAATCAGGTCATTAAAAATTATACAATTGCAAATCTTGATAAGAGCCATGAGGCGGGGAGTCCATAATAATGTTCCAAGTGCTAAGAAGTGACCCTTCATCCCACAATGTACCTCTGTTAAGATTTATCTACTTGAGGAATAGATAGTAATATAGCCTATAACACGAATAAGTTCAACCAGGCAGATTTCTCCTCAGATTCTGGAGATCAGTATTCTGAGAAATAGGAATGTTTATGAATCCATTGAGAGTAGTGGATTAATTTAGTAATATTAGCTGAGTTTGGTGACAAAGATAGTCAGGGAGTTCTAGAAACATAATTACAACCAGAAGGCACCAGGTAGCAGAGTGTAAGTGAGAAGGATACAGAGGAAGAGGCTGAGAACACAGGAAACAGAACTATCCCAAGAGGTCCTTAACCAAGATGGTACATGCTCAGAAAAGGATGGCTGCAAGGTATAGGGAGTGATCTTCGATTCAGTTGTCACTAGTACTAAAGCTATTCAAAGCCTATTTTCAATAACTTTATGATTAATGGTGGACCCAGGTGTTTGGCACTGTCTGCGAAACCAAGTGGCATCTCTGTTTTATTTGAAGTTTTCCAGATGGTTGTGTTGTATCCTGCCAACTCTACCATATGGAAAGAGTTCCCTTACCTGAACTGAATCTTCACTTCCCTCCAGTCAGTCCTTTTCAAGCTGGGCCCATGAATGAGATAACACAGGAAATGGTTGAGTTGTTAGTTATTCCTGCTTATGACTTAATCCTTACATATAATTTACCTCTGGTTATAGACTTAATCCTTTTCAGCTCCCTGACCATAGAAAAGTAGATCAAACAACATATAAACTCTACGTTTCTCCCTCCCTTTCCTGTATTTTAGCCTGAAGCCTCAGCCAGAGCTGGGCATGAGAAGCCAGTCCCTCTACTGCCATGTAGCTTTGCATTTGATAAAATAGCTGTTGAAACAAAGGTTCAGCCAATAGCATTTCAGCATTCTTGATACAGTTGAAAGAGAAGTTTCTCTGGGATTATTTGTCTTTTGCTTGTCCTTTGCACCAATCTCAGTTGCCAAGAGTACATAGAACCTCCTTTATACCAAACTCAGGAGAAGGTCCTTCCTGAACTTAAAGCTCTGGGAAGAGAGAGTATACATTTCTTCCTAATTTAGGATAAGTTGGAATTAGCTCTGCAAAAGTGACTACTTTTCTCTCCACAAAGAACTGCCCTTGCTTTCTGATAGCAAGGAAGAGGAGCAGACACACATCTTCCCTAGACATGTGCCATCTTATCTTCTTGTGTGTCCTTCATAGGATTTTGGAGCACATGGTAAACACACCAGGGACTGCAGCATCCTCAAGGCCAGAGTCTGCATCTTGTTCACCTGCATGTGCCTCGTGGAATCTGAATCTCAGTGGGATTTTTGCTTTGTGACCATTGGAACAGACACCTTACGCTTTGGTGTGATTCAATTTTATTCTAATTTAAGAGGGGCTGAAGTTTCCTCTCTGTGCCTGGAGTGGAGTGACCTTGGGTTATACAACTGTGTCTCCCCACATTTCATCTACCATGAAAAATAAATGACCATCAATCATTCAAGTATAAAACAAAGTTGCTGCTTTCAGGAAACTTATAATCTGGTGAAAGAGATAAAGGTACATACACATGAAAAATGTTGAAAGTAGTGTGGTCCAATGGGAAGTGTTTAGGTCAGAAAGAAGAACCCTCTTCAGAGTGGTAGTTTTACCATCAACAGATGTTGACTTAGCATCACTACCCCAAGCCCCAAGTACTTCATCTGCCATGTGAGTGAGTTGGACTAGATAGTAGAGGATTTCCCATAGGCTCTACCTACAAACAGTGCAAACCTGATTTCCTTACCTCCATCTCTACTAATACTATCTTCCAAACAACCACCATCTTGTTCCTCTTCAACTGTGAAAGCTCCTGGTCTCCTGCCCCCAGTCTTGCCATTGCTGAATTCATTGTCACAGCCAGAGTAATCACTTGAAAGCAAAAATTAATTTTTTTCAAATACCCTTCTGCTGAAGCAAGTCATCTAGTTCCAAGGTGCCTTAGAAACATAAGGTACATAGGAGGACTTCTGTGTCCCCTAATTTGGTCCTCTGTCCCTCCCTGATTTTACTTTCCTATATTCTTCTCTCATCCACCATGTCCTTAGTGTCTTCTTTGTCTAAACCTGTCTAAACTAATTCTGCCTGTGCTTTCATCTAGAAAATTCCCTTCCCAATGGATGCATACCTTGTGGGCTTTGGGGCCCAGGAACACCCATCCCTTAAAATAGGTCCAAGGACCAATGAGATAAGCAGCACAAAAATTCAAGGTTGGGGACTGCAAATGTGGCTCAGTGGTAGAGTGCTTGCCTAGAATGCATGAAGCCCTGGGTTGGATTCCTCAATACCACATACACAGAAAAAGCCAGAAGTGGCACTGTGGCTCAAGTGGTAGAGTGCTAGCCTTGAACAAAAAGAAGCTCAGGGACAATGCCAGGCCCCAGAACTGGCAAAAAAATTCAAGGTTGGATTCTAGTCTAATTGAGAAATTAAATGGAGGAAACCATAAAGGTTTCTAATTTGGGAGGCTAATGTAAGCTGGAGCATAAAAGAAGAGCAGGTTTGGAGATGTTAAAGGAGGATCTAGTGGATAGTTTATTAAGTCCCTGTCTATCTTTAGGTACCTTTCCCTTTTCCAAGACATATAGGATTCTTCTTTTATAAAGAAGAAGGTAGGCATAGTTCTGGCTAAGTTGGTTGCTATTCTCAGTGTTTTGTCATATTTGGTTGATGATATCTGTCCAGATGTTCTAGATAGGAAGATTTTCAGTATATTTTAAGTACCATATTTTCCCTTTCAAGCCCTCTTCTGTTCTGTGCTAGAATGCCACCCCCAGGTGAGTTTCTTTGGTTCCCAGAGACCTCTAAAGGCAGGAATGCCTGCATTTGAAGTTGCAGAACAACCCAAGAAGACTCTTTATCATTAATTTGAAGACTCTTCTCATTATAATTCATCAAAGTTTACATTCTGCATCATAAGATACACGTACTTTTTAAACATAAAATAGCATTTTAAAGTACCATCAATCTTTGCAGACTAGAGAAATCAGAAAGGTAAGAGTTCTGCCTATCACTCATTGTCTGACCTGGACAAGTATCCTGTTTTCTTTGGGCCTCTGTTGTGTTCATCAAGTAATTTCTGAGCAAATGGTAAACACACCATGCATTATATCATCTGAAGTCAAGTCTTATGTTTTGTTCATCTGCATACACTTCAACGAGACTAGAAGAAATCAATTTCTGTGGACTCGTTCCTTTATAGAAGAAAGGTAAGCGTACCTATATGGTTGTCCCATTTTCACCACTAGATGGAGAGCACGCATCCTAGAAGTATTAATCCATTAGGAAGTGAAAGCAAATATTTGTCTGTTGCATCTTAACTAAATCAACTTATTTATTCATGACAGCAAATCCTTAATAGATGTCATTATAAGATAACTTCCAAAACTATTTGTTCTAAAAATAATGAAAAGACAAAGGCAAGACAGAACATTAGCTTCAGGATAGTAATGATTACCTCTGGGGATGGAATGAATTGGAGTTGAATGTGAACAGGAGAGCTAAATGTATTTGACACAGTTAGATAGACATAGGTATATTCCTTATTTTAGAAGAATATAAACCCAAATGTCTGAAGCTTTATTTTGGGTGAACAGTTCTACATGGTATGGAATTTCTTTTTCAAGTTTTTTAAAATTTTATTTTATTGTCAAGGTGATGTACAAAGAAGGGTTACAGTTACATAGGTAAGGTAGTGAGTACATTTCTTGTCAAACATTGTTACCCCCCTTGTTTTTCTTCCACTTTCCCTCCTCCCAAATCAAAATTGTAAAGGGTTTAAAAGTCAAAATGACTCAAAGGTGAAATATGGACTCTCTCCTTCTCTATATACCTACTGCCTAATGAGTTCCATTATGTTCTTTTGACAAGATATATAATGTACAAAAAACAACAGAGAAAAAGCAGGAACTGGTCTTTCATATTGTCACCCTTATCTAAACTTAATGATTTTTCCTCTGAAGTCAAGTCTTCAAGTGTCAGAGTTTAGAGTCATTGACTAATTATCTAATTCTCATCTCTAAAGTAGATTATTATTCTTAGTTAATCCTAAACATGAAGAAAACTGTTTCTGTTCTGGTTGCTAATGCTTACTAATGAACTACCCCAAATCCCATATCATAAAATTATTTTTATGACACTCATGGATTCTGTGGAACAGGGGGAATCTCTTGTCTCTGCTTTCTGATATGAAGGCCTCAGTTGGAAGACTCAAGCTGGAATCATTTAGCAGTAGAGAGTCCTTGATGGGTTGGGCACAAAGACACAGGAAGGTGTCATTATACATTATGTCTAGAGGTTGATACTGTCTGTTAGTAGACATTTCAGCTGGGACAGACTATAGTGCCATGTATTAGTTTCAAGCAAGTGACCACTTTTTCCTCAGATTCCAGGGATGGTGCCAGAGACTCTCAGCTCCTCATTATAATGAGGATGTCAAAGAATTTTCAGGTATATGTGAACACTATAACAATATCATTTTCACTCTAAAATTGGAATGAATTAGGATTAATAAACCTGGAGCCCAGTTCTTCTTTATCTACTCAAGGGAGCTTTGTAGGGGAGCATTTGAATGTATCCTTTGAACTGTTTAGGGACATGTCCCATCAAGTTCGAGTAGTTCAGGTATAAACAAAATGATTACTTTATCAGCCCTATTCCTCATGAATGCTGAGTAATTATTTTTATGATCATTAAACTTAAAGGTGTGTGCCATAAATAATGTGTCAAATAAAATTTCAACCACCAATGACATATTCTCTAAAGAGGAACCTCATTATGTAAAATGGCCATGTAATAGCTTGAAACAGCAAACGTTCCACAACTTTGGAGGGTCAAGGATTTGTGCACAGTTTAGATCAGCTTTAAGGTTTCTCTTAGGTGGCAGTCATATCGTTGACCAGGACTGTGTCTTCTGAAGACTTGGTCAGGCTGAAGGGTGCGCTTCCGCTGTGGCTCACTCCTGTGGCTGCTGCAGGAAGTCCCGATTCCTCACACATAGTCCTCACAGGACTGCTTGAATGGCCTCATGACATGCCATTGGCTTCTTCCACGGTGAGTAATCTGCATAAGAACAAGAAGGATATCATCCATATCTTTATATCCTGGTCTTTGTAAGTGACACACTGTCACATTCTCCCATGTCACATTCTCCCATGATCATTAGATCAGATATATTCTGGGTGCTCACTAACTGATGGATGGACTAAAAAAATTGTACATGTATACTATGGAATATTACTTAGCCATAAAGAAAAATTAAATTGTGGCATTTGCAGGAAGGAGGGTAAACTGGAGGTCATCATGCTGATTAAGATAAGTCAAGTGCATAAAGCCAAAATTTACATGCCTTTATTCATGTTCAGAATCTGGCATTCAAAGACTTATATACGTGTGTGTGTGTGTGTGTGTGTGTGTGTGTGTGTGTGTACCATGAATGTAATAAATGTAACTGGGACTGTTTGGGGGGGGAGAAAGAAGAGGAGAAAAGGAAAATAGAATGATGAAGAACAAATAACACCAAAATACAGTGTCTGTATATGGAAAATAGTATAAGGCAATTTACTGAAAGCTATTAAAATTAAGTTTACTGAAAACGGGTTAGGGAGGGCAGAAAAAGAGAGAGAATGAAAGATAAAATTATATGCATGTGTAAATGACCACGATGAACCTCTTTTTTACATTTAATATATGCCAAAATAAATGAACCACAGAAATGCAAAACAGATTAATTGGGGGATGGAAACCAATGTGAATGAGGGTAAAAATGGTCGGAGTATTTCTATGTATGTATGAAAATAGAACAATGAAGAATTAGGATGGGGGAAGGGATGAAGGAGAGAGATGCAGAGAGTGAATTTCATTGGGTTTCATGGGTGCATGGAAATGTCACAATAAACCCCTTTCTTTTGTACACTAATATGTGCTAATAAAAATTCTTCAAAAAAATAAAACTAAAGAAGTTACCAAATCCAGCTTACAATCCAGAGAAAGTTCATCAAGCTGTATCTCTTGATGGAATCGCATAAAAGATTTTTATTATGTATTATGACTACTCAAGGGAGTTTGAAGAAAGGAATCTGCCTTTGGACAGCTGTCTTTATCAGTCAAGCGATACAGAGAAACATAATCATTTTCATATAAAAAATTAGAAATGTCCATTTTACTGTTCTGATATGAAATTCTCTCTTTTATTCTGCCTCTTTTTATAGGATAGGAACTATGATTCTTGCCAACCAAAGCCTGGAGGCTGCATTGTGCGTTTTACCTTACATATACTTGTGACAATGTTATAGACATACGGCTATTCTAGAACTATTCTAATGACATTATTGGCACTAGGGTGAATTTGGCCACTCAAGTTCCTTGAACAGGTATGGTCTTTCCCACTCCATTCTATTCTATAGCTTTCAAAACTCCAAATGTGAACAGTCAAGATGATCGATGAGACTGTGCTCTGGGCCAAGGTCGATCATAAGATGCAGAAAAATTGCCATCTTCAAAACGCAAACTCAGTATGGTAAATTCAATCCCAAGGAACTGTATCTCCTCTTTAGTAAGGAATATGAGAAAAGATGCAATTACTCATTTCTCCTAGAAACGAACCTTAAGTGCCACCTAATTCAGAGAGCTCCGAGGAATATGTGCTGCAGTTTCTAATGTGGTAAACAGCCATGTTTTGGACAGAATAGCTAGGCCATTGACAAGAAGGTGGGGGTTGCTCTCTTCAAAGAAAAAAAAGGGTTGAATTGTATCTGGTGCTAGATCTAATTCAACTTGACTACTGAAAAGTAAAGATAAATTGAACCCGCAGAGAAAACTGAAAATTGCATTTTCCTGGCAAGTTCTTCAATAAGCTTAGTGTGTTTAGACTTACAAGGGGGCAGGGGGAAGGAATGACTTTCTCTGCTTTGGTTTTCCACATTTTTTGTTTTTCCAGGACTGCTTTTTTCCATGTGGCCTAATCAGGGCCTGAGGTTGTTGAATCTAACAGAGCCAATAGGTTTGACTTGAGCTGGTTGGAATATACACAGAAGTGGGCAAGACAAATTGACTCCTTTCTGAAAGGCCTAGGGAACAGAAGCCTTTGCCTCCCTCCTCAAACCACAGTCCCCAAGGTGCAGGCATCTTGTTCTTCCAACTCAAGAGATGCCCCTGTGGTGTAGTAATAGCAGACTCAGGGTTATTCTCCACTCAAGATGGGGGCTTAATGTGTAAGAATGTTGTCAGACTGATCTGGACCCTGTCCAAGATCCTGGGGTGTTCAGGTCAAAGCAGGCTGGGTTGATCTACTCAGCAACATAGAGCAAGCATAGAAGAACAGTCCAAAGTTTCCATACTCTGGTAAAGAGTTCAAGAGTAGCAAAGCAGTGACATACCCAAGAATCAGGCAGAAGAGACCAAGCAATATTACAACAGAAATCAAGCAGAGTCATAGATGCTCTTGAACTCTAGTGACTAGAAGTGGATACAGTTCAGAAAAGGCACCCTTGACAGAAGGCCATATAGGCTATCCCAAACAGGTAATAGCTGATGGAGAAGTAAAATGATAGAATAAAAGAGATTTTTTATTTTTATTTTTTTTTACAGTCCTGGGGTTTGAACTCAGGGCCTCATGTTTGCTATGGAGTAGCTCTACCACTGGAGTCATGCCTCCGGCCCTCAGAATTAACTAAATTTTAAAGTTAAAAGTCAGAGTAAACACAGAGTGAAAGGGATTTGGCCACAAGTTGTAGTTAGACAATCCTTATGTTAGACTAACCACTGACTTCCATATCACAGGAGAGACACCTTTATTCAAGTTCATGGCACTGGGTAAAAGATCCAACTTCTGAGGGAATTTCCCAGAAGTCAAAGTTTTCCTGAGTATCACAGAAGCTTCCTTTCCTATATCTTTTCCATTGGTCTGTACAATTTTGTATGGCTTCAGGGCAAGTCAGCAGCTTCACGCATGACTTAGAAGAGCCACCACCCACGTTCGAACTACTGGTGTGGCAGCTGGAGACATCAGTTGGACCCTTAGCTCCTGAAGACTGGTCCTGTCTTCCTTGCCTGCTGAACTGTATCTGACACAGAGAGCAGTGTTGGTTGATTGAATTACTGAAGGATCACAAGTCCTTTTTAGCACTCTCAAAACTGTTTTGTGGGCTGGGAATGGGCTTAATGGTAGAGTGCTTGTTTAGCATGCATGAAGCCCTGGGTTCAATTCCTCAGTACCACATACACAGAAAACACCAGAAGTGGCACTGTGGCTCTAATGGTATGCTGCTAGCCTTGAACAAAAGAAGCTCAGGGATAGTGCCCAGGCCCTAAATTCAAGCCCAAAGACTAGCAAAAAACAATAACAACAAAAACACATTTTGTTACCATCCAATATATGTTATCTGCCACTTAGCAAATGTCTGCAATAGCTACTTAGAATTCAGGAGAATCAACATGTACACTATGTATCAAGAGTAGGCTTTCATAAATGCAAAAAATAATAAAATTTCCTTGGTAATCTGGCAAAACTCTAAATCATCGTTAGCTCTAAAAGAAAAACTTGTCTGTACAAAACATGAAACAAATTCACTGCCACTATCAGATTATCTCTGATAAGAAAATAATCTCCTCTGCCTCTCTCTAGGCATTAATTTCTGTTCTTCCATTTGGCCTATGAGGTGGCTTCTGTCATTATGCCCATGACTTGAGCTACCTGGGTAACAAAAGGCTGGGAAACTTTACTAGGGACTCACAATATGGGAGGAGCCAATGCCAAAATTCCTCTAAATTGACAGCAAAAGCTCTCCCAATTAAGCCACAGAATTAGGCGGAACAGGGAAAACCCACATAACTTTGGGCTGCCTAAATTCAGCATTTATTTGAATAAGCTTCCTAGTTTTCCTTTTGAAGCTTTCTTTTCTTTTCTTTTTTGAAATCCTAAGTAAATTTACAAAGACAAGCATTAGAACAAATGTGTGGAGTTGGAGATGATAACGTGTATTGGTACCAAAAAGAGGCAAAAGAAAAAGATCAAAGATTAGTTTCTCTAAGCTGGGTGGCACCTTGGCAGGGAATCCTGGGAACAGATGCTGGCTGATTTGAATTAAAAAGGAGCAGAAGTAACCAAAGATAAGAAATAATTGGCTACAAGATACAAGATCACACTTATGACTAGGAATAATAAAGATTTTTTTAGCCAGTTATTAAAATAGCTGACTTGAAAACCAAGCTTTAGGAAATGATGGACATTGCTGGATATCCCCTCCTACCCCACTGCCAATTGTGAATTAAGACATCGTCAGAGGAGAAGAGACCCTTTGCAAAGTCTCAGCAGGATAAATCAATGTCGTGGAGGCCTTTGTGTCCCTTTAGAATGATGTCAGAACCCATCCCAGGAAGAAGAAAAAGATGTTTGCACTAAAGGTCATTTGAGAACTATAAAGAAAAATGCTATTGGTAATGACTTCGAAAGGCTTCCAAGGAAGAAGAGGAGTCAACTCACTGTTTTAGAATCAAAGAAAAAGAGGGGGGGGAGGGAAATCTCCTGGTTGACAACAGAGTCATTTAGGTATTCTAGGAAGTCTGTGGAGTTTGATGGGGGGGGGGAAGAATACAAACAGACAGATGATCAGAGGAAGATTGTTGTATTAAGTGTTAGAAGTATTATGTTGTGCATACGTGTTGGCCACAACAAAAATTGAAAAGGCTTCTGCAGAAAGCCAGGACTTCCAGTCTTTCTACCTTACTGACTCCAAGAATCCTTCAGCTAGTCAGATAGCCTTGGCTCATATCCAGGTGAAGAGGAGAAACAACACGAGTCTGTAAATTGGAAGGACTCGGGTCACTTTTCAGTTCCGTTGCCTCTAACACTGAGGACTAGTACATGTCATTAAATCTTCCAAATCCTTGATCTCCTTATTAGTGAAGACAATGAGTGTGAGATCACTGTTCAATGAAGTCCCTCGTTAGGGCGCACCTATAGCAGGTGTTTAATAGAAGTGGACTCTAGTCTCTTACATTTGCATTAACTTATTAGCTAACTAAACAGGGCACTTACCATGTGTAAGGCCTTTGCATTGCTTGGGTCTTCTCAGTGACTCTACAAACATATGCAATTCTCACCCCTTTTATATAGATAAAAAGATTGAGACTCACAAACAGTAAGAAACTTGTTCATGGGACAAGCTAGTGAGTGTCCAAGGCAGGTAGCCCAATTCTGAGACCCTGCTCTTACCTGAAAAAATGTAGGCGGGGGAATGATTGCATTCACATCATCTTCTTTGTTTCTCATAGGGAACAATATGAAAAGAGTTCATCTCTTTGAAGTATCAATACATACTGGCCTCAAT
Organism: Dipodomys ordii; assembly: GCF_000151885.1. NCBI lineage: Eukaryota > Metazoa > Chordata > Mammalia > Rodentia > Heteromyidae > Dipodomys > Dipodomys ordii. Next base: position 272,931 of record NW_012267404.1, read on the forward strand.
CCAGTGAAGAAAGTGAACAAGAATAACCTTACATAGAAAAGATAGTCAGGAGCTGGTGGCTTATGCCTGCAATCCTAGCTACTCAGGAGGCTGAGATCTGAGGACCATGGTCCAGGAAGGAAAGTTTGTGAAACTCTTATCTCCAATTAACCACCAGAAAACCAGGAGTGGCAGTGTGGCTCAAAGTGGTAGAGTGCTAACCTTGAGCAAAAGAGCTTACAGACAGCTTCCAGGCCCTGAGTACAAGCCCCACAATGGACACAAATTTTTTAAAAATGGTCTGGGCAGTGTTTGTGGTGCCTAATTACACAGGTTCATCAATTGTTTCAATGACCTGCTAAGAAATTTATCACTGTCATCTCCGTTTCATGGGGTTAACACACACAACTATTGGAGCTCCAGCACTAATCTCAATCATAGTATTATATGTCCTTCAGCATCTCCAGGGAATGGATTCCAAAAGCTAGAGCCGATACCAAAATCCTCAGCTGTTCCAGATTCTTATACAATAATAGTGTATTTTTGTAGATAATATATGCACATTCTTCTACATACTCTACATCATGTCCTGATTGTTTATAATATCTAATAAAATATGGAATGTTACATAAATAGTTGTTACACTGTATTGTTTAGAAATAATGAAAAGAAAAAATGCACATACATGTTCAAAAATATTTTCCATCTGTGGTTGGTTGAATCTGTAGATACAGAGCAGTTGGAAATGGGGGGCAGATGGGACAATCTCTCTGCTTCAAGCTTCTAGAAGCAAGCCAGCAAGCAATTATTACTGCTGCCCTGGCTGGCGATTGGGAGGAGGAGAATGGTCAACAATGTAGCTTCAGGGAAAACTATAAATTGAAGCTGGAAGGGAAGTAATATTTATTGACAGCTTATAATTTAAGTGAGTAGAGATACTTTAGGTTAATAATATCTTAACTGGTGTTCCAAGTCCATGGATTTCACCAAAGATAATAACAGGGGTCTGTGGGCTATTTTTAATATTTCAGAATGCCTATTAGTATGTCATTAATCATACAAAGCACAATTCTTTGCATATGGTAACAAGCCTCAAAGAAGAAAACTTTTAGGGGGAAATTTTATTTCTAGACTTGAGCAAGATTTCAAGCATTCTTAATTCTGGAAACAAAAAAAATTTTTTTTGTCCAGTGAGAATTGAGATAATCTCAATAGATGTCAAATTTACCATAAGAGAGAAGATACCCACATTATCAAGAAGAATTCAACAAGATTCAAAGACTTGAGGAAAAGCAGTTGTCGGCAGACATGAAAGGCAATTTTAGGCATTTACTTACAATTGCCAGTCACCGTAGGAGAAGAGGCATTTTTCTGCCAACTGGTTGAAGCTTGTGCCAGAATGATCTTGCTGTTTCTTAATTGTCCTAAAAGCTTGTAGCCAGCAATTTTACTGCCAAGCCTGCCCTCACTTTCCTGTGTTTTATAATATGCAAATCATGAAGTGTCCCCCCCCACCTCCCCCCACACATTCAGAGAACGAAAACGAGAAATTACTTCCCCATCCTTACTCTCTTTGGAACTTATTACAGAATCCCTAAAATGTCTCCATGTGAAATAAGGTGCCACTGACCATCTCAAAAAATCTGGTACATTTTGATTGCTTATTTTTAAAATTTGGTACAACTATTTATGAATGCTTTTAACATATGATTAAAGCCCATGGCAATCCTTTATAAAGGCAAGAGCAGGGAAGAAGTATTACTCCCATTGGTGACACAGTTATGACTGCTGGTCACAAAAATGTACATATGGTGTAAGTTTTAAGTTGCAGGAAAAAAATAGAGTATGCTTCCATTTTTTCCATGAAAGTTATGTAACTGTGTGTGTGTGTGTGTGTGTGTGTGTGCATGCGTGCACACATACACAAGCAACAAACAGTATCTGGCAGTGGAGGGTTAAAAGACCTAGGAAAAGATCTTGCAGAATTCAATCTAATATCACTAAATGGTTTCCATCTAAGATGAGGGTGAGTAAAGGCTCTTACATCTATATACTGCTGCTTGTTTTAATATTTTACAATAAACACACACATATCATATGGCTAAATAGGGGTACTGCCCTCTTTGAACTTATCATCTTAAAACCTGCAAAAGATAATCACTTACTGAATCACCTAAGACTTGAATGTACTGATTCTTATCACTTTTAAATATTTTCCCTGGAGTGTTTTCTGTCAGACTTCTGTCATTCACCTGCACGGAGTGGTTCCAGGAGGAAGGAAGCCTAGAAGTCTGTAACAAACCATCTGAAAGATACAAACACCCCTCTGTGGGACCATGAGCCTGGGCTGCACTTTGGCTTCGTTTCTTTCCATCTCCCTCCTACAAGTGGACCACTGGCAGCACTGCACTTGTCACTGGAGAAGATGTGACTTTCCAAGAGTGAGGAGAGCATTGAGGCATATGTCAAGGAGGTTTAATTTAGGACTAAGGCCATTTTTAAAGTCAAGTTCCTTTCCTAGCCTAGATCTTCTGCCTAGCTCTCTGGGTCTGAATTTTTCTTCCCAATCCTGTTTGTTGCTATACATGTCCCAGTATGGAAGACTGCCCCTCTGTTGTCTTTGTTCTGAAGCAGTTAAGGCCTGTCCTTCAGGGAACCCCCTAGCTTCTGGGAAAATGGGGAGCCTAAGTCCTCAGGAAGCCCCTTGAATGCTGATCCTCCCTTAATGCACACTAAAGTTTTCTTCTAAGTCAGATCCTCACAGGAGTCACCTTCCATGTTTTCTCTTGCTTTCCATAATTCTCTTTTCTTCCATAAGCCCTGCCAATACCCAGCACTTGCACTCTGTTTCAAAGCTTTCACAGTTAGTTTGGGGCTCCAACAAAAATCATGATTAACTTACTTGAACTGTGAGTCAGGGGGATTGGTTTATGTTCTTGTGCTGTCTCTGTGGCCAGCGGTGAGTCATGGCATCTCTCTGTGCTCTAGATGACTCTGATGGAGAAAATTCCATCATGGACAAGGGTGTATTTACTGAGCATTCACAACACAGAGAGACATATTTTACAAATGAATTATGAAGGGCATTTGAATTTCCAGTTTCATTACTTACAAGCATGCATGTAAGTTAGTTAATTCTCTGAGCCTCAGTTCCCTCACCTACGCATGAAAAACATGGTACCTACCTTTATGAGGGGTGAATTAAGTCACATATATTGGCAAAGCACTGGGAACTGAGCCCAAACTCAGAGATGAATGATTCATCAATATTAATGGTGTGCAAATATATAAAAATATTTAGTTCCTTTAATAAAAGAGAACGGAGAGGGATGCAAAACAGACAAAAATCAATAAAATTACAGCCCCAAAGGCTCACAATATGGTTAACCCTGGGCATTATGGAATATCCTGAAATGCTCTGTTTGTAAAACGGAAAGGAAAGGCTTAGTAAGTGTCAGCGCCCTTCTCTCACATTCGGGGTCTTGCAAATACCATACGCACTCTCTCCCTCTTTCTTACCTTCCTTCTTTTCTATTATCTTAATGAAATGACTCTTAATTAATTTCTCCCACCTCTCTCTTTTTCACCCATTTGCAGTGAAATTAATAGAGAGCTACAAAGACTTTGGATCTGTAAATGTGTCAACTCAGGAAACAGTTACAATCACTATACCTATATATTTTAGCCTTGGTGATCAGCAAAGATTATATAATTCAAGTTTAGCACTGACACTGAGGTTAACAAAGATGAATCTAACCATTTAGATTACAACCTCGTGAACATTTTCTTGCCACTGCATCAGGAAAAACCAACAGCAGTAGCAGAAAAGGTCCTAAAAATATTTTCTCAAGCTTTTTGCCTTTGAAAATTATACTGTGCACAATTTAAGATCCTTTTAATTAATTTTTCTTAAAATTTAGTTTTACTTGGCTTTCAAAATAAAATCCTGGAAAAGTGGGAAGTATTTAGAAGAAATATAGAAGATACTTGGAAGAAGTTAAATTATCCATAATTATACCACCCCAAAATAAATACTGTTAATATTTTCGGAACATTTTATCATTTTTAGGTCCTTTTATTTTGAAGCTAAGAACACTTTTTTTTTTGTTCCAGTCGTGGGCCTGACCTCTGGGCCTGGGCACTGTCCCTCAGCTCTTCAGCTCAAGGCTAGCACTCTACCACTTGAGCCACAGCGCCACTTCCAGCTTTTTTTTCTGCTTATGTGGTGCTGAGGAATTGAACCCAGGGCCTCAGGCATGCAAGGCAAGCACTCTACCACTGAGCCACCTTCCCAGCCCTAAGAACATTTTTTATATATAGTTTTACCCCAGTTTCTTCACATGAGCTTTTTCTTTTTTGCGAACTCAAGGTCCCAAACATGCTTGTCAAATACTGTATAACTTGCCATATTTCGTCCTGAAAAAAATTCAAAATATTTCATTATATCCATATTTCATCAACTGTCTATTGTGAACTAGTTTAGTTGTTTGCAATTTTGTTGATTTTACCTGCCCTGCATACCTTCTTCTTCTTCTTCTTCTTTGATTATGACTATTGTTATATATTTTATGAATTTATTCACCTGTAGTTAATATTTATGATTTTTCAGTCCTATCTTTTCTAGTGATGATGGTGGTACAACCACTATCTTTATCAAGATACTTGAAAGAATAGTCAAGACCATGTAGCTGAGAGACTTGTGTGGAGAAGAGAGCTATAGACCAGTATGCATTTCATCTCATTCCCAGAATTTCTCTTTCCTATGCTGGCATTCTTTAGGACCAGTTGTTTTTGGAAACAATGTTCTTCATGCAAAAAAAATCTATTAAGTAGGTTACAAAGCCCTTGTAGGCCTAGTGGGGGTGCTGCAAGTAAACAGGAAGCCACTAAATCATGGCTTTCTAAAGACAGCTTTAAGTATAGCTAGAGAGGTGAAATACAGGAATAATAATTAGTCAGGGAAAATAAAAAACTTTTAAAAAAAATCTATGGGCAGAAAAGCAATCTTCTAAAGGAGAAATGATTATTCTCCTAAATAATTCCTTTTTGCCTGAACCTTTATCTCTAAGGTAAGCTCAACTCTTTACATGAAATCTTCAAAAAATAGAAATTAGTAAACATATGTTTTTTTGCTCCAAACCTGGAGATACATACAAGTCAGAACATACCTATAGCATATTTTTTGCCAACCTGCTTGATAACCAGGTCAAGCAAGTGAGGGAATGCAATCACAACTTGGTGTATAAAGACGAAGGTTAAAGTTGTACATTGTCCTAGGATAAATGCCAGTTATCTCACCTGTCATACTAGAAAAGTCTCTGGTCTTTTCTGACATACTTTGTAGTCTTGATGCTTTGATGATCTTTAAGTCTTTGGGACACAAAAACCATCTATATGGCCTCCAGGACCCTCCATGATCTAGGCCACAAACTTCACTTTCTACCTTCTTCTCTATTTCATTCTGCTCTTGGCTTTGTTCTCGGCAGAGTGATAAAGAGAGAGTACAATGCTGCCAAGAAGAATATGGCCCAGCACCCAGATACTGCCGGAGAGCTTGACTCCTAGAAATTTAACTTCAAGTTCTTTCTTGAAGGGAAAGCCAAACAGTTTACTTCTATCATGTCACCCTGCAAAAAGCTATACTCTTCCCAAAGGTCTTCTTTATCACCATTTCCCAACCTACCAACCACATCTGGACTGGAAGTCCAACCTTGTCTCTCTCAGAATTCTGTAACTCCCTCCTCAATGAATATTGATACTGAGGGCACCTAGTCATTTACTTGTCTCTGTCTCCCATCAGATTAAGGACTAAAGGTATGCAATCTATTCACCATTGTGAAAACTGAATTCCTTCCTTTTGTTTTACTATATCATAAGCTGAGCTAGTGTATGGTCTGTACCATGGTAAACAATGAAAGAAGGAACTCTAAGTCCTGTGTATAGTTGATTGGCTCTAATATCCTTTGTTCAGATCTGATAGAGCATCTGTGGTGAATCATTAAGTCACAACAGCTATAAACATGTTAAGGCCCAGCAGGAACCTGATTTGACTCATCTAACCAGTCTTCTGGCTGTCACAGAAATGCCTTCATCCATTTCAGAAATGTGCTTACTATGGAAATCTGATGCTCAGCTAGCTATATTTATGAGACACTGAGTTTTCAGGTTGCCTTCAGTCAATAGAAAATAGACACTATATTCTTACCTGAAGAGACCAGTGATATGATTGGATGAGTTTAGGAAGGAGAGAGATAAGAGGATCACAGAAAATTATTTTAATATAGGGATGTGCTAATTTACCTTAGAAGAAGATGGCTCGCAGAATAATTAGACTTGATTGTAATGAGAACTGTAAAAAAAAATTAAATGTGTGTTGGTCCAAAGGGGGTGGATCTGCCATGGGAAATATAACAAGGGAGAAACAAGCAAAGTAGGTCACAGAAAACAGAAGTTGAAGAATTATGGCCACATTGGCAAAATGTTTTTTCTCTTGTGGGAGGGTTGATCAGGTCACCTGTGTCTATTGGAAATTTAACATCCATTTCATGTAACTTCCTGTTTTGACTCCATGCTCACAGAGCTATTTTATATTTTAATTTGTTTTCTTATTTAAGACTGTGGGGGAGAATATTCTAATTTTGTCAGTATATATGTCGCCTTTGAAAGAGCAACTCAGTTACTCATTAGAAAGACATGTATAACCAGTCGTGGTGGATTATGCCTGCAATCCTCAAGAGGCTGAGATTTGAGGATCATGGTCCAAGCAGGAAAGTCTATGAGACTCATCTCCAATTAACTGCCAGAAAACTGGAAGTAGCAGTGTAGCTCAAGTGTCAGAGTGTTAGTCTTGAGCAAAAGAGCTCAGGGACTGTGCCTAGGCCCTGATTTCAAGCCCTATGACTGTCAGGAAGGAAGGAAGGAAGGAAGGGAGGGAGGGAGGGAAGGAAGGAGGGAGGGAG